>NW_015440468.1:2515-7407 GCF_001577835.2 Coturnix japonica | reverse complement strand
GGTTATACTGGTCTATATAGGGTTATAATGGGATTTAATGGGGTTATACTGGTCTGTATAGGGTTATAGGGGATTTAATGGGGCTGTATAGGGTTATATGGGATTTAATGGGGCTGTACTGGGCTCTATAGGGTTATATGGGGTTTAATGGGGCTGTACTGGGCTCTATAGGGTTATATGGGATTTAATGGGGCTGTACTGGTCTATATAGGGTTATAATGGGATTTAATGGGGCTGTACTGGGCTGTATAGGGTTATATGGGATTTAATGGGGCTGTATTGGGTTATATGGGATTTAATGGGGCTGTACTGGGTTATATGGGATTTAATGGGGCTGTACTGGGTTATATGGGGTTTAATGGGGCTGTACTGGGTTATATGGGATTTAATGGGGTTATACTGGTCTATATAGGGTTATAATGGGATTTAATGGGGCTGTATTGGGTTATATGGGATTTAATGGGGCTGTATTGGGTTATATGGGATTTAATGGGGTTATACTGGTCTATACTGGGATTTAATGGGGCTGTACTGGGTTATATGGGATTTAATGGGGCTGTATTGGGTTATATGGGATTTAATGGGGCTATACTGGTCTATATAGGGTTATAATGGGATTTAATGGGGCTGTATAGGGTTATATGGGATTTAATGGGGTTATACTGGTCTGTATGGGGTTATATGGGATTTAATGGGGTTATACTGGTCTATATAGGGTTATATGGGATTTAATGGGGCTGTACGGGGGGGTTACCGAGTTCCAGGGTGGTTTATGGGGTTGGGGGTCCCCATATGAACGACTGGGGGTCAATGGGATTTCAATGGGATCAATAGGATTTCAATGGGATCAATAGGATTTCAATGGGGTGAATGGGGTTTCAATGGGATCAATGGGGTTTCAATGGGGTTTCAATGGGATTTCAATGGGGTGAATGGGGCCGTACTGGGCTGTACTGGGAGGGGTGGGTTGAGTGACTGGGGGAACTGGTTTGTCCGGATCAGTGAGATCCTAAATGGGATGGGAGGGAATTAATGGGGTTAATGGGGNGGGGTGGGGTTATGGGGTGGGGTTAGGGGGGACTGGGCTGTATGGGGTGGATACTGATCCATACTGGGTTATACTGGGAGGTAATGGGGTTATACTGGTCTGTATAGGGTTATATGGGAGGTAATGGGGTTGTATGGGGTTGTACTGGGCTGTACTGGGAGGTAATGGGGTTATACTGGGCTGTATAGGGTTTTAATGGGATTTAATGGGGTTGTATGGGGGGATACTGGGTTGTATGGGGTTATAATGGGCTGTACTGGGAGGTAATGGGGTTATACTGGTCCATACTGGGTTATACTGGGAGGTAATGGGGTTGTACTGGGCTGTATAGGGTTATATGGGAGGTAATGGGGTTGTACTGGGCTGTATAGGGTTATATGGGAGGTAATGGGGCTATACTGGTCTGTATAGGGTTATATGGGATTTAATGGGGTTATACTGGGCTGTATAGGGTTTTAATGGGAGGTAATGGGGCTGTACTGGGTTATATGGGAGGTAATGGGGTTATACTGGGCTGTATGGGGTTATAATGGGATTTAATGGGGTTATACTGGGCTGTATGGGGTTATACTGGGAGGTAATGGGGTTATACTGGGTTGTATAGGGTTATACTGGGAGGTAATGGGGTTATACTGGTCTGTATAGGGTTATATGGGAGGTAATGGGACTGTACTGGGTTATACTGGGCTGTATGGGGTTATACTGGGATTTAATGGGGCTGTATAGGGTTATATGGGAGGTAATGGGGCTGTATGGGGTTATACTGGGCTGTATAGGGTTATATGGGAGGTAATGGGGTTGTATGGGGTTATACTGGTCTGTATAGGGTTATAATGGGCTGTATGGGGTTATACTGGGCTGTATAGGGTGGATACTGGGCTGTATAGGGTTGTATTGGGCTGTATAGGGTGGATACTGGGCTGTATAGGGTTATATGGGAGGTAATGGGGTTGTACTGGGCTGTACTGGGTTATACTGGGAGGTAATGGGGCTGTACTGGGCTGTATAGGGTTATACTGGGAGGTAATGGGGTTATACTGGGCTGTACTGGGAGGTAATAGGGTTATACTGGGCTGTATAGGGTTATAATGGGCTGTATGGGGGGGATACTGAGCTGTATAGGGTTATACTGGGAGGTAATGGGGCTGTATGGGGTTATATGGGAGGTAATGGGGTTATACTGGGCTGTATGGGGTTATATGGGAGGTAATGGGGTTGTACTGGTCTGTATAGGGTTATATGGGAGGTAATGGGGTTGTATGGGGGGATACTGGTCTGTATAGGGTTATATGGGAGGTAATGGGGCTGTACTGGGTTATATGGGAGGTAATGGGGTTGTACTGGGCTGTATGGGGTTATATGGGAGGTAATGGGGTTGTATGGGGGGATACTGGTCTGTACTGGGCTGTATAGGGTTATACTGGTCTGTATGGGGTTATATGGGAGGTAATGGGGCTGTATAGGGTTATATGGGAGGTAATGGGGTTGTACTGGGCTGTATAGGGTTATAATGGGATTTAATGGGGCTGTACTGGGTTATACTGGTCTGTATAGGGTTATATGGGAGGTAATGGGGCTGTACTGGGTTATATGGGAGGTAATGGGGTTGTACTGGGCTGTATAGGGTTATACTGGGATTTAATGGGGCTGTATTGGGTTATACTGGGCTGTACTGGGCTGTATAGGGTTATATGGGAGGTAATGGGGTTGTACTGGTCTGTATAGGGTTATAATGGGCTGTATGGGGTTATATGGGAGGTAATGGGGTTGTACTGGGCTGTATAGGGTTATATGGGATTTAATGGGGTTATACTGGTCTGTACTGGGTTATACTGGTCTGTATGGGGTTATATGGGAGGTAATGGGGTTGTATGGGGGGAACTGGGCTGTACTGGGCTGTATGGGGTTGTACTGGGCTGTACTGGGAGGTAATGGGGCTGTACTGGTCTGTATAGGGTTATAATGGGATTTAATGGGGCTGTATAGGGTTATAATGGGAGGTAATGGGGCTGTATAGGGTTATAATGGGAGGTAATGGGGTTGTACTGGTCTGTATAGGGTTGTAATGGGATTTAATGGGGCTGTATAGGGTTATATGGGAGGTAATGGGGCTGTACTGGGTTATATGGGAGGTAATGGGGTTGTACTGGTCTGTATAGGGTTATAATGGGAAGTAATGGGGTTGTATGGGGGGATACTGGGCTGTATGGGTTTATACTGGTCCATACTGGGTTATACTGGGAGGTAATGGGGTTATACTGGGCTGTATAGGGTTATAATGTGAGGTAATGGGGTTGTACTGGTCTGTATAGGGTTTTAATGGGAGGTAATGGGGTTATACTGGTCTATACTGGGTTATAATGGGATTTAATGGGGTTATACTGGGCTGTACTGGGTTATACTGGGGGGTAACTGGTATAGACTGGTCCCAATGGGTCCATACTGGTCCATACTGGTCCATATTGATCCATATTGATCCATACCAGTCCCTACTGGACCATATTGATCCGTTCTGGTCCCTATTGATCCCTACTGGTCCCTACTGGTCCCTACTGGTCCATATTGGTCCCTACTGGTCCATACTGGTCCCTACTGGTCCATACTGGTCTATACTGGTCCGTACTGGTCCCTATTGATCCCTATTGCTCCATACCAGTCCCTACTGGACCATATTGATCCCTACTGGTCCATACCAGTCCATACTGGTCCCTATTGATCCCTACCGGTCCCTACTGGTCCCTATTGATCCCTATTGATCCCTACTGGTCCCTACCGGTCCCTATTGATCCATACCAGTCCATATTGGTTCCAACTGGTCCCTACTGGTCCATACTGCCCCAAACTGGTCCCTACTGGTCCCTATTGATCCCTACTGGTCCATACTGGTCCATACTGGTCCTTACTGGTCTATACTGCTCCGTACTGATCCATATTGATCCATACCGGTCCATACCGCCCCCAACTGGTCCCTACTGGTCCCTACTGGTCTATACTGGTCCCTACTGGTCCATATCGATCCATACTGGTCCCTACTGGTCCATACTGGTCCATACTGGTCCCTACTGATCCATACTGGTCCATACTGCCCCCAATTGATCCCTACTGGTCCCTACTGGTCCCTATTGATCCCTATTGATCCCTACTGGTCTATACTGGTCCATACTTGTCCCAGTGGGTCTATACTGGTCCCTACTGGTCCCTACCGATCCATACTGGTCCCTATTGGTCCGTATTGATCCATACTGGTCTATACTCATCTATACTGGTCCATATTGGTCCGTATTGATCCATACCAATCCATACTGGTCCATATTGATCCATACTGGTCTCTACTGGTCCATACTGGTCCATATTGGTCCATATCTGTTCTATACCAGTCCATACTGGTCCCAATGGGTCCATACTGGTCCATACTGGTCCCTACCAGTCCATACTGGTCCATACCGGTCCATACTGCCCCCAACTGGTCCCTACTGGTCCCTATTGATCCCTACTGGTCCCTATTGATCCCTACCGGTCCTTACTGATCCCTATTGATCCCTACTGCCCCATACTGGTCCATACTGCCCCAAACTGGTCCCTACTGGTCCCTACTGGTCTATACTGGTCTATACCGGTCCCCCAGGCCATGCCGGATCCCCGTATGGACGCGGGCCGTTGGGCGGCCGCCAGCCTCCGCCATCGGGGGGCGCCGTCGTCGTCCCCCCCCCCTTCATCCCGCCCCCCCCGTGGCTCCTTCTGGCGCCGCCTGGGGGGCTGCTGTGGGTGCTGTGGGTGCTGCCGAAGGGGGAAGGAAGATTGGGACCCCCCCCCCGGAGAGATACCGGGACGGAGACCACCCCAA
>NW_015440468.1:0-1074 GCF_001577835.2 Coturnix japonica | reverse complement strand
TATTCTCACCCAGCACCTGCGGAACGCCGTCAGCGCCCCATAGATACCCCATAGATACCCCATAGATACCGCTATGGGGCACGGGGGGGCCCATAACCCCATAATAACCCCATAACCCCATAACCCACCCAGGACCTCCCCCTATAACCCTGTATTCTCACCCGGCACCTGCGGAACGCCGTCAGTGCCCCATAGATACCCCACAGATACCCCATAGATACCGCTATGGGGCACGGGGGGGCCCATAACCCCATCATAACCCCATAACCCCCCCAAGACCCCCCCAAAACCCTCCTACGACCCCATCCTATAACCCTGTATTCTCACCCAGCACCTGCGGAACGCCGTCAGCACCCCATAGATACCCCATAGATAGCGCTATGGGGCACGGGGGGGCCCATAACCTCATAATCCCCCCATGGCCCCCCAAAATCCCCCATATGACCCCCAAAACCCCATGATATAACCCCAAAATCCCAGTCCTATAACCCTGTATTCTCACCCAGCACCTGCAGAACACCGTCAGCGCCCCATAGATACCCCATAGATACCCCATAGATACCGCTATGGGGCACGGGGGGGCCCATAACCCCATAATAACCCCATAACCCCCCCAAGACCCCCCAAAACCCTCCTACAACTCCATCCTATAACCCTGTATTCTTACTCGGCACCTGCAGAACGCCGTCAGCGCCCCATAGATACCCCACAGATACCCCATAGATACAGCTATGGGGCAAGGGGGGCCCATAACCCCATAATAACCCCACAACCCCCCCCAAACCCCATGATATAACCCCAAAACCCCATCCTATAACCCTGTATTCTCACCCGGCACCTGCGGAACGCCGTCAGCGCCCCATAGATACCCCATAGATACCCCATAGATACCGCTATGGGGCACAGGGGGGCCCATAACCCCATCATAACCCCATAACCCCCCCCAAACCCCATGATATAACCCCAAAACCCCATCCTATAACCCTGTATTCTCACCCAGCACCTGCGGAACGCCCCATAGATACCCCATAGATACCGCTATGGGGCACGGGGGGGCCCATAACCCCATAATAA
>NW_015440467.1:0-7435 GCF_001577835.2 Coturnix japonica | reverse complement strand
ATCCCATCCCATCCCATCCCATCCCATCCCATTGTATCCCATCCCATCCCATAATATCCCATCCCATTGTATCCCATCCCTGTATCCCATCCCATTATCCCATCCCTGTATCCCATCCATCCCATCCCATCCATCCCATCCCATCCCATTGTATCCCCATCCATCCCATCCCCATCCCTGTCCCCACTGCGTCCCCATCCCATCCCATAATATCCCATCCCATCCCATAATATCCCATCCCATAATATCCCATCCCATCCCCATCCCATCCCATCCCATCCCATCCCATCCCATCCCATCCCATAATATCCCATCCCATCTGTCTCATTCCATCCCATTGTATCCTCATCCCATCCATCCCATCCCCATCCTTGTCCCCATTGCATCCCCATCCCATCCCATCCATCCCATCCCATAATATCCCATCCCATCTGTCTCATTCCATCCCAATCCATCCCATCCCATCCCATCCCATCCCATTGTATCCCCATCCCATCCATCCCATCCCATCCCCATCCCTGTCCTCACTGCATCCCCATCCCATCCCATCCCATCCCCATCCCCACCCCCTTTCCATCCCCATCCCATCCCATCATATCCCATCCCATCATATCCCATCCCATCCTCTAATATCCCATTCCATCCCATCCCATCCATCCCATCTTATCCTGTTCCATCCCATCCCACCCCATCCCATTCCCATCCTATTCCATCCCATCCATCCCATCCCTGTTTCATCCCCATCCCATCCCGTATCCCATCTGCCCCATCCCATTTACCCCATCAGCCCCATCCCATGTCCCATCTGCCCCATCCCATGTATTATCTGCCCCATCCCATGTCCCATCTGCCCCATCCCGTATCCCATCTGCCCCATCCCATGTATTATCTGCCCCATCCCGTATCCCATCTGCCCCACCCCATGTCCCATCTGCCCCACCCCATGTCCCATCTGCCCCATTCTTTGTCCCATCTGCCCCATCCCATGTCTTATCTGCCCCATCCCATGTATTATCTGCCCCATCCCATGTATTATCTGCCCCATCCCATGTCCCATCTGCCCCATCCCATGTCTTATCTGCCCCATCCCGTATCCCATCTGCCCCATTTCGTATCCCATCTGCCCCATCCCATGTATTATCTGCCCCATCCCATGTCCCATCTGCCCCACACCGCTCTGCCCCCAGGAGCTCTTTGGGGACGATTATTACGGCTGCGCAGAGGAGGAGAAGCCTCAATTTGAGGAGGATGATGATGAGGAGGAAGAAGGGCAGGACGGTGAGTGGGGGGGGGTCCCATCTGCTGTCCCCCAAACCCCCCCATCCCTAAACTCCCCATTACCCCCTTCAAACCCCCCCTTTATAAATTTTTATTTTTTCCAAACTCCCAATTCCCCCCCAAACCAAACCCCCCATCCCTTAATCCCCCCCCCCCCTCCCCCCCAAAATTCCCCCCCCCCCCAACCCCCCCCATCCCTAAAACTCCCCCCCTTTCCCCCCCCCACCTATATTCCCCCCCCACTCTCCCAAAAAAAACAATATTCCCCCCTAAATTCCCTTTAAAAAACTCCCCCCTTTGGCCCCCCCCCCCCCCCCCCCCTCCCCCCACCCCTCCCAGAATCCTGCCCCCAACACCCCCATCCCCCTATCCCTTATTTAACCTTTTTTTTTAACCACGCCCCCCATTTCCCCCCCCCCCCCAGACAACTGGATAACTTGGGACACATGGAGCGGCCCGGCACTGAGCCCACTGCGGAGAGAGCCCGCTCTTTGCTCGTCCAGGGGGCGAACCCCCCCCCCAAATTCCCCCCCATCCTCCATCTTTATGCCCCCTGAGTTGGGGGTGGGACCCCCCCCCACCCTGAACCACCCCCCCCCCCTACAGAAATAATGGACGCCGGGACCCTACCGACCCCTGCCCCCGCAAAAGTCAGGCAAAAAAAAAAAAAGAAAAAAAGAAAACAAATAGAGCCCCCCCCCCCCCCATTAATGCTGGCAAGAAGCGGCGCCGCTCACGTTTTAGAGAGGCGTGGTGAGCGCCCAGAGAACAGAAACCCACCTTTTCGATCCTGGTTGAGGACCCCCCCCCCAAATAACACCCCCCCCCGCAATAAGAATGCTGACCCCCCTCTGTGTCCCCTCCTCCATTCACTCCTTTGGGTTTGGTGGTTCCTTCCCCACTAGTGAGTCTCTATGAGGACCCCCCCCCATTTCACCCCTATGGGATCCCAGACCCCAACATGTGTGAGTCAGCAGACCCCCCCTCATTCATGCCTATGGGGGTTTGGGGTCTCCCAGACCCACCACTTTGGGGTCAGAAGCCCCCCGTCCCTCATTCACCCTATGGGGTTGGGGGTCCCAGACCCACAGCTGTGGGGGTCACGGTTCCATCCCCCCCCATTTCACCCTATGGGTTTGCGGGTCTCAACCCATTAGTCTTTGGGTAGAGGCCCCCCGGTCTGTCCCCCCCATTCACCTCTATGGGGGTTGTGGGTCGCTAGAATACCTCTATGTGGTTCAGATCCCCCCCCCGTGTCCCACCATTCCAATCCTCTACCTCATTAATATAAAGGTATATGGTGCGTCCCAGACCACAGTTTGAGGTCAGAGTCCCACCCTTTGTACCCCCCCATTCAACCCTATGGGGGTTTGGGGGTCCCAGACCCACAGTTTGGGGTCAGAGCCCCCCCTCATTCACCCTATGGGGGTTTGGGGGTCCCAGACCCACACTTTGGGGTCAGAGCCCCCTTCCTCTTGTGGCCCTCCCCTATTTCATCCTATGGGGTTTGGGAATCCCAATCCCATAGTTTGGGGGTCAGAATCCCCCCCCCCCGAGTGTCCCCACCCATTTCACCCTATGGGTTTGGCGTCGTCCCAGACCCACAGTTTGAGGGTCCAAAGCCCCCACCCCCCTACCCCCCCCCATATTATAGCTCCCCTCTTCCCATTACCTCCCTCTCTCATTATAGGTACCTTCCTTGACCCCCCCTCTGCCCCCCCCCCGCAGCCATCGAGCAGCTTTGAAGCAAGTACCTGGAGGATATCTATGGGCTTGGATTACGAGAGGACCTGTTTGGGGGAACCTGCCCTGTACGCCTTTAATAAGTTCCGCAGCGTCGTGCCCTGCCGACTTCGCCTCACCACGGACGAGGTGGGACCCCCAATGGGGGGGACGGGACACAAACAGACCGGGACCCCCCCCATTTTTTAAACCCCTGACCCCCCCCATATTCACCCAGAACCCCCCATTTTCCTCCCTTAAGCCCCCTAATTTACTTCTGACTCCCCCATTTTCCTTAACCCCCATCTTATCCACCACTCCAATTTGCTCCTATCCCCCTATATTTGCCCCAATCCCCTATTATTTGACCCCCCCCTATTGCCCCTCTCGCCTCCTTCCAATATTTTGCCCTTATTCCTCTCTCGTATTCCTCCTTAATACCTCCTTGCTTCCCCGTTGTATATCTCCCCCTATATTTGCCCTATCCCCCCCATATTTGCCTTCCCCTATTCCTCCCCCCATATTTGCCTATCCCCCCATATTGCCCATCCCCCCATATGCCCTATCCCCCTATATTTGCCCCTATACCCCCCTATTTTTACCCCAATCACCCCATATTTGCCCCTATCCCCCCCCATATTTGCCCCTTATCCCCCCCACTATTTGCCCCTATCCCCCCCTTATTTAGCCCCTATTCCGCCCCATATTTGCCCCTATCCCCCCAGTATATTTGCCCCTATAGACAACCCCTATTTATTTGCCCCCTATCCCCCCCCATATTTGCCCCTTCCCCCTATGATTTGCCCCTATACCCCCCTATTTTACCCCTCACCCCATATTTGCCCCTGATCTCCTCCATATTTGCCCCTAATCTCCCCTATATTTACCCCATCCCCCCCATATGTTTTGCCCTATACCCCCATTTACACTTTCCCCCCCTATTTGCCCCTATATCCCCCTATTATTTGCCCCCATAACCCCCCTATATTTTACTCCTTGCCCCCTCATATTTGCCCCTATCCCCCTATATTTGCCCCTGACCCACCCCATTATTTGGCCCCTATCCCCTCATTTTACCTCTGCCCCCTCCCATTATTTGCCCCTTAATCTCCCCCTATATTTGTACTCCCAAGCCCCCCCATTTGCCCCGTATTCCCCCATATTGCCCCTATCCCCCCTATATTTGCCCCCAGAACCCCCCCATATTTACCCCATTCCCCCATATTTGCCCCTATCTCCTCCATATATTTACCCCTAACCCCCCATTTACCCCATCCCCCCCCATATTTGCCCCTACCCCCATTACCCCTCGCCCCCCATATTTGACCCGTTATTACCCCCCCTATTTTTACCCCATCACCCCATATTTTCCCCAGACCCCCCCCATATTTGCCCCTGCCCCCCCCATTTACCCCAGCCCCCAAGTTGCCCCTATCCCCCCCCAATATTTCCCTACCCATTTATCCCTGCCCCCCCATATTGCCCCCTACCCCCATTATTGTACCCAGATCTCCCCCATATTTGCCCCTATGCCCCATATTTGCCCCTATCTCCCCTATATTTACCCCAGACCCCCCCATTTACCCCTGCCCCCACATATTTGCCCCAGACCCCCCCCATTTTACCCCTTTCCCCCCGATATTTGCCCCTACTCCTCTCCTATATTTACCCTGCAGCTGCCCCCGCCCATATTGTGCCCTACCCATTATGATCCCGGCCCCCTATATTTGCCCCTACTCGGCCCGCCCATTACCCCTCCCCTCCGAGTAGTTGCCCCTATCCCCCCTATATTTACCCCAGATCCCCCCATTTACCCCTGCCCCCCATATTTGCCCAGACCCCCCATTTAACCCTCTAGGGCCCCCCCAGTTTTCCTCTTTTAACCCCCCTATTTACTTCTGCCCCCCCATAGTTGCCCCTACCCCCCATTTACCCAGCCCGTCCCCCATTTTACCGCCGAACCCCCCCCATTTTTTCCTCCTTACCCCCCCACAATTACCCCAAATGTTTCCCCCATATTTGCCCCCTATCCCCCCCCTATATTTGCCCCAGACCCCATATTTGCCCCATCCCTCCTCCCAGACCCAATACCCCTCTTTGCCCCTACCCCCCTAGCTATCTTGCCTACACTCTCCCCATATTTGCCCCTATCCCCCCCATTTACCCATAGCCCCCTTTTTTGCCCCTACCCCCCTATATTTGCCCAGGACCCCCCATTTTTGCCCCTACCTCCCCCATATATTGCCCCAGACCCTCCCCATTTTACCCCAATGATCCCGCCCATCTTCCTCACTCCCCCATACTTGCCCCATTCCTCTCTGTATTTGCCCCAAGACCCCCCATATGTGCCATGACACCCCCACATTTACCCCCCAGTTTCCTCTTTAACTCCCCCTAGATTACTTCTGCCCCCCCCAATTTGCCCCTACCCCATTACCCCAGCCCCTCCATTTGCCCCTATTCCGCCCATATTTACCCCAGACAACCCCAATTTTACTCCAGACCCCCCCCCCATTTTCCTCCTTACCCCCACCAAATTAACCCCATCCTGTTCCATTATTTTGCCCCTATCCCCCCCCAATATTTGCCCAGGACCCCCCCCATTTTGCCCCTACCCCCCCTATATTTGCCCCAGACCCTCCCCATTTTACCCAGAAGCCCCCCATTTTCCTCCTTACTCCCCCGATATTTGCCCATCCTCTCTGTATTTGCCCCAGACCCCCCATATTTGCCCCAGACACACCCCATTTACCCCCCCGTTTTCCTCTTTAACCCCCTAACTTACTTCTTGCGCCCCCATTATTTGCCCCTATCCACCCCAATATTTAGCCACCCTACCCCCCATTTTTACCCCAGCCCCCACCCATTTACCCCAGACCCTCCCCATTTTCCTCCTTACCCCCCTATTTAACCCCATCCCCCCCCATATTTGCCCCTGATTCCCCCCTCTATTTTGCCCCAGACCCCCCCATTTACCCCAGCCCCCCCATTTGCCCCAGACCCCCCCAATATTTGCCCCTTGCCCCCCCATTTACCCAACCCCCCCCATATTTGTTCCCCCTATTTGCCCCCCTCATTATTTGCCCCAGACCCCTCCATATTTGCCCCTACCCCCCAATTTACCCCAGCCCCCCCCCTAATTTCCTCCTGCCCCCCCCATAGATCCTGGCAGCTGACGACAAGGAGCTGAACCGCTGGTGCTCCCTGCGCAAGACCTGCATGTACCGGTGTGTTACTGGGGGGGGGGGGGCTGCTCCTATTGCCCCCAACCCATCAGGGTGGGGTTTTTAATGGGGGGGGGGTCATTTATTGTGTGCTCCCCCCCAAGATCTGAGAGGGAGGAGCGACAGGATCAGGCCAATTACAGCCGCAGGGCTCAGAACATCAGGAAGAAGCATCAGATCCTCAAGTCCCTCATTATACAGTTAGTAGGGAATTGGGGGGGGGGGGGTTATATTGGGGGGGGGGCTCAAACTCACCCCCCCCCCCATATACACACATAGAGTGGATGAAGAGGAGGAGCCCCCCCCAAAGAAAACCAAAGTGGGGAAGAAGCAGAGGGACAAACAGCGGCGTAAAGCGGGGACCCCCCCCCAAAAGGAGCCCCCAGCTGTGGGGTAAGTGTGGGATGGGGGGATGGGGGGGGAGAACACAAGGGGGGGGGTCACAACTCTGTATTCCCCCCCCCCATATAGAATGGAAGACCCCAGCCCCAAAATGGGGGGGCAGAAGCACAAAGACCAAGTGAAGCACAAAGTGGGGACCCCCCCCTCCATCACTGCCATGTAAGTAATGGGATGATGGTGGGGGGGGGGCAAAAATGACCTTAATAAACTGAGGGGGGGGGGTCACAAGTGACTTACCCCCCCCCCCATAGAATGGAAGACCCCAGCCCCAAAATGGGGGGGCAGAAACAGAAGCATCAGGACAAAGTGAGGCACAAAGATGGGACCCCCCCCACTGCCATGTAAGTAATGGGATGATGGTGGGGGGGGGGGGTCCTAATAAATTGGGGGGGGGGTCACAAGTCACTTAACCCTTTGCTCCCCCCACAGATCAGAAGAGCCCCCCCCCAAACTTGGGGGGCAGAAGCAGCGGCACAAAGTGGGGGGGTCCCGACGGCGACGTGGGGGGGGGGCATCGAGATTTGGGGTGACCCTGGGGGGGCTTCGTTTTGGGGGGGGGCGGCTCCGAGCCTTCGGCCTCAACCCGCGACGGATTCGCTACAGGGAACTGAGGAGACAAAAAAGGGGGGGGGTCCGCGGTGCCCCCCCCGGGACCCCCCCCAAGGGGAGCTGACACTGAGATCCAAGTCACTTTTAATGGCGGCTTTTGGGCCCCCCCCCCAGGGTGGGGTGGGGGGGGGTCCTGAGTCCCAGGTAATAAATAAGCCCCCACCCCCCCACCTCATTATGAGCAGCCAATGATATGGGGG
>NW_015440466.1:6541-7531 GCF_001577835.2 Coturnix japonica | reverse complement strand
GTTGCCATTCCTTAAAAATATATATACAGTAGGTGATGGACTGTACTGACAGGAGTCTACCATTCAGTAGTTCTGGAGTAAAACTTACAAGACTGCAAGTGAATAAAATGATTCATGAGAAAGCAAATCATCCTTGAAAGCTTTCAGCTAGATGCTTGTGTTACTTTATAAGCTGGAAAGAGATGAGTGGATGGTGACATGGATTGAGAACTGGATGATTGACAAAATTCAGAGGATGGTCATCAGTGGTGCAAGAGTCTGGTTGAAGGCAAGTAACTAATGCTGTTCCCCAGCGGTCAGTGCTAGGTCTGACCTTGTTCAATATTTTCATCAATTACGTAGACAGAGTCCACCCTCAGCAAGCCTGCAGATGATACAAAGCTGTGAGGTTTGGCTCACACACATGAAGGCTATGCTACCATTCAACAAGAACCAGACAGACTGGGTATTTGGGCAGGGAGGAACCTGAGAAGGTTTAACAAGAGCAAGTGTATAGTCTTGATTATGGGGAGGAATAACTAAAAGTAAAATTTTCTATCCTACTTTAATAAAACAAAAAACTGTAACAGCACAAGTATTAGAGTAAGAAACCACAGAGAGCAACAACATTAGTCTATGGAATGAATGTGGGTAACTCTAAGAAGTAACATTATCTTTCACATTCTCCTCCTTTCTCAGCTCCATCTTTCTGGAAACTGTTCTATTTGTTTGGATTCTATTTAAGAAATACTATAAAGGAATCTGTTCAGTATCCATTTTTACATTGTTTAAAAGTATCTCCCACCTCTGTTTTCTTTATGTAGTATTTTAGTTGAAAGACTTCATTTTCACTTCCTTGAGGAATTTGCATTCCTTGATGCATAAGCTTTTGCCCTTCAGATCTTCAGTTTTACACCAGCTTGAATAACCTTGCATAAACTGTCCTTTCCCACCTCTTCATAGTATAGCTGGTTAAGGTTTCTTCTTAAATTTCTTTTTCCAAAGAATCTG
>NW_015440466.1:0-2556 GCF_001577835.2 Coturnix japonica | reverse complement strand
GGGAGGAACAAAAGTAGAATCATAAGATCATAGAATAGCTTGCATTGTAAGAGGCTCAGGGGAGGCTTCATTGTGGCCTTCCAGTACTCGAAGGCAGTGTATAAACAGGAAGGGGAATGGCTGTTTACACAGGTGGATAGTGGACAAGGGGGAATGGTTTTAAACTAAGACAGGGGAGGTCTAGGTTAGACATTAGGAAGAAGTTTTTTTCACACCAATGGTGGTGACGCACTGGAACAGGTTGCCCAAGGAGGCTGTGGATGTTCCATCCCTGGAGGCATTCAAGGCCAGATGGATGTGTCTCTGGACAGCCTGGTCTACTGGTTAGCAACTCTTCCTGGGACAGGGGGGTTGAAACTAGATGATCACAGTGGTTCTTTTCAACCCAGGCCATTCTATGATTCTATCATCTAAGATCATCCAGTTCCAACCCCCTGCCACAGGAAGGGTTGCCATCGACTAGGTAAGTTTACCCAGGGCCCATCCAACCTGGCCCTTTACTTTCAAAATGCAGTCTTGCTTGTAAGTATTAATTAAGAAACAACACAATAAAATTTGTTCATACTAATTACACAGTATTATTTACCAATTTTTTAAAAATACTGTAACTAAAATATAAATTACTGACAGAGTCTAACAATCAGAACAATAATGACAAACAGAAGAATATGGCATTTAATTCAACAGCGGGTTATGGGCACAGGCACGACAGTTTCTTATGTGAATTTTCAGATTTCTAGTTCAGTATAAAGCCAAAATTCTGCTAGCTTTAAAAATCAAATACGTAGGGTTATTTTTAATTACATATCATGCAGGTAAATCACACTGCTGAGTGAAAACAAGGAGAGAGATGCATTAAATCTATATATTTCAAATACAAACCAAAACTGAGTTTTGGATATTTTTCATTTTACTCTTCAGTGACCTGAGATAGAAGGGTAAAAATCATTGAAAATATATCACTACATTTTTCCAAAAAGTCCAGCCATGCTTTTTAATAGTTGTAATCTTTAGTATAGTTATGAAAATCGAGGTAGAAATCATGATGATGATGGAATATCATGAAAAGCTGAGTAAATACAGACATTGCATCATAACATTTAATTGATTAAAAACAACCATCATTTAAAAGTAGAACAGATCCCCCAACAAACTTTTTTCCCATATTCATTTCACTTTTAATGTTTTACTAAAAAGAACATGAAAACAAGCAAAACATAAGAAAAATAAAAGCACCTAAGCTGAAATTCAGTGAGTATTCATGGAGTTAGCTAAGGTTAATCACTGAGTGAGTAAGGGGAGATCATCTCAGCCAATGCTAGATGCCTACATTTAGAAGTATACAACCCTGTTATTTGTCATCCCACACTCTTTTTGTCAGTAGAGAGAGACAGGCCTCTGGATGCAATTTTTTCTTTTCCTCTTGTTCTCTGATCTTAGTCACTCACACAGCAATCTCTTTAATTTGCTCTTGGACAGTGAGAAATGCAGTATCATAAATTTTGAAGTTGTCAAGCATTATGTATGAAAGGTTGCACTTCTTGCAAAGTTTCACATTAACAGAAAACAACAGAGATAGAAAGATAGCAGGGTTCAAAAAAGAATCATTCTGTGGCCCTAGAGTGGCCATATCTGGAGTACTGTGTCCAGTTCTGGGCTTCTCAGTTCAAGAAAGACAGAGAACTCTTTGAGAGAGTCCAGCAGAGGACCACAAAGATGATTGAGGCCTATAGCATCTCCCATTTGATAGATATCTCAGAGTATTCAGCCTTTTCAGTGGTGTGCAGTGACAGGACAAGGGGCAATGGGTGCAATACAGAACACTCAAATTTCCAAACAAATATACAAAAGAACTTCTCTGCTGTGAGAGTGAGAGAGCACTGGAAGAAGCTGTCCAGATAAGTTATGGAGTCTCCTTTCATGAAGATATTGAAGACCTGCCTAGATACCTACCTGTGTGACCCTATTGTAAGGAAAATGCTTTAGCAGGGAAGTTGGATTCCATGACTTCTAGAGGTTCCTTCCAAATCATAAGATTCTATGATTCTACATTCTGTTCATTAACAATACAACTAATTCTGAGATCTGGCCCCACACATTATGAAAACAGCACAGGGCTGAACTATGTATGAGGAGCCCTTCCAAATAACTTCCCTGATCAGAAAAGTCAAGGAGACATGCTCCACTCCATGTTTTATTACAGCTGAACAAAAATTTGTGTCCTGAAGAAAATGACTATTTAAAAATGTGTGGCTCTCTACTAAAGGCAAAAAGTCAAAGTAGTTTCACAGATCTATGGTTGAGCCTACTCTGAACTGCATTTGAATTTATAAGTTACACTAGAAATAGTGAAAATTGATTTTGAGTTTCCCAATTAAGTATGACAGTTGAAAAGGATTATTTTTAAAGATCTACTTTTGACATATATATCAGTTCTGAGATAAATCTGAAAATACAAGTTGTATAAGGTTTTTTAGCTCAATGCACTATTATTTTTTTAATACAAATGTACTGAAACTAATTGCAGCTAATGAAAAGTTAAAAATGAAAAAGAAA
>NW_015440465.1:0-7535 GCF_001577835.2 Coturnix japonica | reverse complement strand
AACTCCACCCCATAACCCCATAACCCCATAACCCCATAAACCAATAACCCTATAACCCCATTAACCCCCATTATTATCCCCACCCATAACCCCTTGCCCCCCCCATAACCCCAAACCCGCCTCCCATATAACTCACCCCCCACATAACCCCATAACCCCCCCCATATATAAACTCACCCCATAACCCCATTAACCCCCCCCCATATAAACTCACCCCCCCATTAACCCCATAACCTCCATAACCCCATAACCCCCCATATAACTGAACCCCCCCCATATAACCCCCCCCCATATACCCCCCATAACCCCATAACCCCCCCATCAACCCCATAACCCTATGAACCCATTAACCCATTAGCCCCCATAAACCCATAACCCATTAAGACCCCATAACCCCATAACCCCATAAACCCCCCATTATATCCCCCACCCATAACCCTTGCCCCCCCCCCCCATAACCCAGAACCCCCCTCCCATATAACTCACCCCCCCCCATAACCCCATTAACCCCCCCCCATATAACTCACCCCATAACCCATAACCCCCCCCCATATAACTCACCCCATACCCCATTAACCCATAACCTCCATAACCCATAACCCCCCATATTAAACGTGACCCCCCCATATAACCCCACCCCAATTAACCCCCCATAACCCCAAACCCCCATAAACCCCATTAACCCTATAACCCCCATAACCCCATAGCCCCCATACCCCATAACCCCATAAGACCCCATAACCCATAAACCCATAACCCCCCCATTATATCCCCCAACCCATAACCCCTTGCCCCCCCCCATAACCCCATAACCCCCCTCCATATACTCACCCCCCCCATAACCCCATAAACCCCCCCCCATATAACTCACCCAGAACCCCATTAACCCCCCCCCATATAACTCACCCCATAACCCCCATAACCCCATAACCCCATAACCCATTACCCCCCCCATAACCCCCATAACCCCCGCCCATATAACTCAGCTCCCCCCATAACCCATAACATCCCCTTGCCCTCATATCCCCCATAACCCATAACCCCCCCATAGGGCCCCCCCCCCTAGTTAATATCTGTAATAACCCCCCATAACCCCAACCCCCCCCCCCCATAGCCCCCATAACCCCATAACCCCATAGCCCCTCCATAACCCCATAACCCCCCATAACCCCAAACCCCCCATATAATCCCCCCCCCCCATAACCCCATAACCCCATAGCCCCCCCACCATATAACCCCCCATATAACTCACCCCCCACCCCATATAACTCACCCCATAACCCGCGTAACCCCATAGCCCCCATAACCCCCCCCATATAACTCACCCCATAAACCCCATAACCCCATAGCCCCCCATAACCCCATAACCACCCCCCATAACCCCATAACTTCCCCCATATTCCCCCCCATAAACTCCATAACACCCCCATAGCCCCCATTACCCATAAAACCCCCCCCATAACCCCATAACCCCCCTTCATTAACCCCCCGCATAACCGCATAACCCCTTACCCCACCCATTATATCCCCACCCAATAACCCCATTAGACCCCGCCCCATTAACCCCATAAACCCCCCACACCATATAACCACCCCCCCCATAATAACTCACCCATTAACCCCATAACCCCATACCCCCCATTTATAACTCACCCCATTAACCCCCATACCCATAACCCCATAACCCATAAACCCCCCCTAACCCCATAACCCCCCCCATTATTAACTCACCACCCCCCATAGCCCCCATAACCCCATAACCCCCCCATATAAAACTCACACCCCCATAGCCCCCATAACCACATAAGCCCCCCCCATAACCATTAACCCATAACCCCATAACCCTAGTAACCCATAACCTCCCATAACCCATAACCCCATTAACCCCATAACCCGCATAACCCCCCCATAACCCCATAACCCCCCATACCCCCCCCATATAACTCACCCCATAACCCCATAACCCCATAAACCCCCTATATAACTCACCCCATAAACCCCATAACCCCATATTGCCCCCCCCATAAACCCCATAACCCCCCCATAGACCCCCCATAACCCATAACCCCATAACCCCCCCCCCATATAACTTCACCCCCCCTCATAGCCCCCATATTTAACCCCCCCATTATAACTCACCCCATAACCCATAACCCATAACCCCCCCCCATATAACTCACCCCCCATTATAACTTCACCCCATAACCCCATATAACTCACCCCCCATTATAACTCACCCCCCCATTTAACTCACCCATAACCCCATAACCCCATACACCCCCATTAACCCCATTAACCCCCCCATTATAAACTCACTCCCCCCCATAACCCCCATAACCCCATAACCCCCATAACCCCATAAACCCCCCCCCATTATATCCCCCCCCCATAACCCCATATTACCCCCCCCCATAAGCTCCCCAATAACCCCATACCCCCCAGTATAAGCTCCCCCCCCATAGCCCCATAGCCCCCCCCATATAACTCACCCCCCATAACCCCATAACATCCCCTTGCCCCCATGAACCCCACCATAACCCATAACCCCCCTTTAGACCCCCCCTATAACCCCCCATAACCCCATAACCCCCCATAGCCCCCATAACCCCATAACCCCATACCCCCTCCATTAACTCCCCCCCCATAACCCCATACCCCTATTAACCCCATAACCCCATAACCTATAACCCCATAACCCTATAACCCCATAACCCCTAACCCCCCTATAAACCCCATAACCCCATAACCCATAACCCCCCATAACCCCATACCCTCGCCATTAAGCTCACCCCAAACCCCATACCCCATAACCCCCCCATAACCCCATAACCCCCCCATTATATCCCCCCCATAACCCCCCATAGCCCCTCCATAACCCCATTAACCCATAATTCCCCCCATAACCCCATACCCCCCCCATATAACTCACCCCATAACCCCATAACCCCCCTTTATATCCCCCCCCATATAACTCAAACCCCCATAACCCATAACCCCACCCATTATATCCCCCCCCATAAACTCACCCCATAACCCATAACCCCATAGCCCCCCCCATAGCCCCCTAACCCCATAAACCCCATAGCCCCCCCATAGCCCCCCATAACCCCATAACCCATACCCCATAACCCACATACCCCCCCATAACCCCTAACCCCCCATATAACTCACCCCATACACCCATAACCCCATACCCCCCCATACCCCATACCCTCCCCATATAACTCACCCCATAACCCCTAACCCCCCATAACCCTACCCCCCCATTAATCCCCCCCCCATATAACCCATAACCCCATTAACCCCATACCCCCCCATTGGTGCCTCCCCATAACCCCATAACCCCATAACCCCATAACCCCCCCATAAACCCCATAACCGCCATAACCCCCATACCCCCCCCATAACCCCATAACCCCCCCCATAAACCCCATAACCCCCCCTATATCCCCCCCCCATAGACTCCACCGTTCTCACACCTCTCCCCGATGTAGCCCGTCCCGACGCATCACAAACGAACCGATTCCATCCTTCTTTTTACAACCCCCCCCGTGCAAACAAGGGTTTGGACAAAACAACTCCTGGGGGGTCCCTGTTACAAAGCGGGATCAAACCCCATTAACCCCCCCCCCATTAAAACCCCCCCCCATATTATTAACCCCTTTTTTAAAACCCCTTTTATTAACCCCCCCCCCCCCGTTATAACACTCAGCTCCTCGGCTCTTTCCCGTCTATGAATAGATCCCTAATACAACAACGAAGCCGTAACGTAACAAAGCGCTCCAAAACTTCGCCCGGCGGGGGGGTGGTTCGAGATCATCCGGACCCCCCCCAATAAACACTCGGTTTTAACGTCCAGAAGTTCCTTGTCCTCCGTCACGGTGAATGGGTGTGGTGCTGGCTGTTCACTGATACCCGAGCCTGAAGGGGGGGGGCATAATTTAATTGGATGTTAATTAATGGGGGGGTTAATTAAGTTGGGGGGGGGGGGTCGTTAATTGGGGGGGGGGGTTTTAATAAATGGGGTGGCTGCGGGCTGTTCACTGATACCGAGGCCTAAGGGGCGGGGGGCATAATTAATTGGGGGGGTTAATTTAATTGGGGGGCGATAATAAAGGGGGTTAATTAATGGGGTAGGGGGGGAGATATAAGGGGGTTAATAAATGGGAAGGGTTAGGGGGGGTTTATAAATGGGGGGGTCTCTCTAATGGGGGCTGGGGTTATCTAAATGCGGGGGGGAAGATATAAGGGGGGGGTCACTTAATGGGGCGGACAGGGGTGGTTAATTAAATGGGCGGGCCCCTTAATGGGGGGTTATTAAATGGGTGGCGGGAGATATAAGGGGGGGCTCACTTAATAGGGGGGAAGGGGGGTTAATAAATGGGGGGGTCTCTTAATGGGGGGGGTGTTAATAAATGGGGGGACGGGCTGTTAAAATATTGGGGGGGGGAGAGCGATTAAGGTGGGGGTCACTTAATGGGGGGGGGGGGCGTTAATAAATGGGGTGCGTGCGGCTGTTCATGATACCGAGGGCCCTAAAGGGGGGGGGCATAATTAAGTTGGGGGTAATTAATGAAGGGGGGGGGTCTTAATTGGGGGTGGGGTCGTTATTAATTGGGGGGGGGGAGAGGTAAGGGGGGGGGTCTCTTAATGGGGGGGCATTAATAAAGGGGGTTAATAAATGGGGGGGGTCATTAATTGGGGGGGGTCATTAATGGGCGGAGGCGGGTTAATAATTGGAGGGGGGTCTCCTAAATGGGGGGGAGTTAATAAATGGGGAGGTCACTTCAATTGGGGGGGGGAGAGATAAGGGGAGGGTAGAGAGAAATAAGGGGGGGGTTAATAATGTGGGGTGGGTTAATAAATGGGGGGGGTCTCTTAATGGGGGGAGGGTTTAATAAATGGGGGGGGAGAGGATAATAAAACGGCGTAATAATGGGGGGTCTTCTAAATGGGGGGGGGTAATAAGGGGGGGGAAGAATAATAAAGGGGGTTAATAAATGGGGGGGGTTAGGGGGGTTATAAATGGGGGCCGGAGAAATAAGGGGGGGTTAAAATAAATGGGGGGGGTCTCTTAATAGGGAGGGAGGGGGTTAATAAATGGGGGGGTCGTCACTTAATGAGGGGAGGGGGTTAATAAAAAATGGGGGGGCTCCTTTCTAATGGGGGGGTTAATAAATGGGGGAAGGTGTTCCACTCAATGGGGGGGAGTAATAATGGAGGGGGAAAATAAGGGGGGGGGTTATTAATGGGGACTGGTCTCTTAGTTGGGGGTTAGGGGGGGATTATTAAATGGGGGGGGTTAATAAATGGGGGGGAAAGGGGGTTATTAAATGGGGGGGTTGGGGATTATTAAAATGGGGGGGTAATAATAAAGGGGGGTTAATAAAATGGGGGGGGTTAGGGGGGATTATTAATATGGGGGGTGCAACCCACCCACCCCCTTTACACACCCACCCCCTTTACACAACCACACCCCTTTCACACTCACCCCCCTTTTACACACACGCCCCCCCATTTACATACCCCCCCCCATTTACACCCCCCCGACCCATTACACACCCACCCCCCTTTACACACCACCTTCCCCCCTTTACCACCCACCCCCCCATTACACACCCACCCCACCATTTACACACTCACCCCCTTTACACACCCACCCCCTTCCATTTACACACCCACCCCCCTTTATACACCCCCCCCCATTTACACCCCCCCACCCCCAATTTACACACTCACCCCCATATATACTCGTTCCCATTTGCACACTCACCCACCCTTTACACACCCACCCCCCTCCATTTACATTGACCCACCCTTTACACCACCCCACCCCCATTTACACACTCACCCCCATTTATTACTCGTCCCCATTTGCCACACTCACCCCCCTTTTACACCCCACCCCCCCATTTACACACCCACCCCACCATTTTACACACTCACCCCCATTATATACTGTTCGTCCCCATTTGCACACTCACCCACCCTTTACACACCCCCCCCTCCATTTACTATACCCACCCTTTACACCCCCCTACCCCCTTTACACAACCACCCCCCATTTACACACTCACCCCCCATTTACACACCCACCTCATTTACCTCCCACCAGCCCTTTACACACCCACCCCCCTTTACACACTCACCCCCCTTTACACTCCCACACCCTTACACACCCACTTTCCCCCCCCTTTACACACACACACCCCCCCATTTACACACATCCACCCATTTACACACCCACCTCCCCCCCTGTCTACACAGCCTCCCCACATTACCACACCCACTTCCCCAATTTACACACACCCACCCCCATTACACACACACACCACACCATTTCACAGCCCACCCCATTTACACACATATCCCTCTTACACACCAACCTCCCTTACACACCCCGCCATTTACACACCCCATTTACACACCCCATTTTCTACCCCCACATGCGACATACACACCCCTTTACACCACCCCCACCCCTCAAAACCTTACCACACCCCACCCCCCCCAATATTTACACCCCCCCCCATTTACACACCCACCCCCATTTACACACCCACCCCCATTTACACACCCCTCCTAATCCTTCCCGTTGCACGTCCACGTGACACCACTCCCCATCCGTGACCTTCCTGGAGGTGGCCTTTACTTTGATCCCCCCGGACCCCATGTCCAGCAGCAGGTACAGGTGACCATCCAGCAGCTCCAGCGCCATGTAATCGGGTCGGGATCCGGTTCTGGGTTCGGATCCGGTTCTGGGTTCTGATCCAGTTCTATGTTCCAATCCGGTTCTATGTTCCGATCCTGTTCTGTGTTCTGATCCGGTTCTGGGTTGGGAGCCGGTTCTGGGGTCTAATCCTGTTCTGGATTCGGATCCGGTTCTGGATTCGGATCTGGTTCTGGGTTCAGATCCAGTTCTATGTTCCCATCTGGTTTTGGGTTCTGATTCGGTTCTGGATTCGGATCCGGTTCTAGGTTCAGATCCGGTTCTGTGTTCAGATCCAGTTCTATGTTCCCATCTGGTTCTGGGTTCCGATCCAGTTCTATGTTCCAATCCAGTTCTATGTTCGGATCCAGTTCTGTGCTCGAATCCGGTTCTGGGTTGGGATCCGGTTCTATGTTCTGATCCAGTTCTATGTTCAGACCCGGTTCTGTGTTCAGACC
Source organism: Coturnix japonica (assembly GCF_001577835.2). Classification (NCBI taxonomy): domain Eukaryota; kingdom Metazoa; phylum Chordata; class Aves; order Galliformes; family Phasianidae; genus Coturnix; species Coturnix japonica. Next base: position 368 of record NW_015440465.1, on the reverse strand, counting down.
CGGTTCTATGTTCAGACCCAGTTCTATGTTCAGAACCGGTTCTGGATTCGGATCCGGTTCCGGATAAGGGTTGAATCGACCCATGATAAGTCGATGGTGGGTTATGAGATAAGGGAGGACCTTGAGCGAATAATAACAACCCATTGGGTTCCGTGGTCCGAAAATCGAATGATACGGAACCGGATCGAGCTGATCGGGTCACGGGGAGGGTTAAATAAGAAGATGGGGTTAGAAATGAAACCGGATCCGGAACCGGAACCGATTCACAACGGAATAAGATGGAACCGTGTAAAGTGATACGGGAATCTCCTTCCTGGGCCAAGCGGGACAGCTCCAGTTTGAAGTCGTTGTTCTTATAGACGACCTAT
>NW_015440464.1:2840-7594 GCF_001577835.2 Coturnix japonica | reverse complement strand
GATAAGTATATTATTTTCTTTATAATTATTATATAAATTTATTCACTATCCAAGTCCAACCCATACCCAAAGTCCCATCTGTAACCCATATCAAGTCCCATTTACCCATAACACAGTCCCAAACCCTATCCAAGTCCACCCATTATCAAGTCCCCAACCCCATATCCAAGTCCCCAACCCCATATCCATCCCCAACCCCATATCAGAGACCCCAACCCCATATCCAAGTCCCCACCCCATAACCAAATCCAACCCATAATCAAGTCCCCACGCCACCATTTTATTTTAAAAACTTTCAAGTCCCCACGCCATACATCCAGCAGTCCTAATCCCATATCAAAGTCCCCCCCATTTCCAAGTCCAAACGCCATATCAATCTCAAACCCCTATCCGTGTCCTCACCCATATAACCAAGTCCCCAACCCCATATCCAAGTCCCCCACCCCATATCCAAGTCCCCCACCCCATATCATCACAACCCCATACCAACGTCCATCGCCACCCATATCAAGTCCCCACCCATGAACAAATCCCCACACCTAAACCAAGTCCCCCACCCCATATCCGTGTCACCCACCCCATATCCAAGTCCCCACCATATCCAAGTCGCTCACCCCTATCAGTCCCCACCCTATCAGTCCCCATGTCCCCTACACAATGTCCCACCCATAACCTAAGTCCCCCACCCCATCAGTCCCCCACCCTCATATCCAAGTCCCCGCCATATAGTCGCGAGTTATTTGCGGATGTCGCTCTGATTGTATCCACCAGTGGGGAGGACAATCGGGGATATGGACATGGGTCAATGGGACAATGCAGAGAATGATTGGATCAATGACGGACAGTAGGAATCAATGACGGATATTGGGGTACAGTGGGGACAATGGGATCAATGGGGACATGATAGCGGGACAATGTGATCACGTGGGGAAATAGAGATACAAGTGCGGATTCAATGGGCTCAATGGAGTCAATGGGGGGGACATATGTGGAGATATGCCGGGATCAATGGAAAATCGACGGGATCCAATGAGCGAATCAATGTGGTACACAATGAAGGCGATCAATGGGGACCAATGGGACAATGGGGATCAATGGAGGCAAGGAGGAATCAAATGGGGACAATGGGGATCATATGGCGGGATAATGGGACCAATGGCGGTCAATGGGGACATGGAGAGAAATCATGGGAATCAATGGTTCAATGGGGATCAACTGGCGGATCATTGCGGGGACTAATGGGGATCAATGCGGGGATAATGGCGGTCACAATGATCGGATCATAGGGGGAGCACAAATGGGGGACAATTGGATAATGGGAAATGGGCAATGGGGACACTGGGGTATCAATGAGGGACAATGGTGTCCAATGGGGACAATGGGGATAATTATGGGACAATGGGGATCATGGGGGAGAAATCGGAGATAACATGGGGGGAGAATGGGTATCATATGGGGAGAATGGCGGCAATGGGATATAAAATGGACAATGGGGAACAAATGGGATCATAGAGTGTCAATGGATCAAATCGGGATCAATGGGGGACATGGGAGACATCGGATTCAAATGGGGATCAATAGGGATAATGGGGGACAATGGGGGACATTGGGGATAATGGGGGATAATAAGGTCAGTGGGGTCAATGGGGGACAATGGGGATCAATGGGGTCAGTGGGGATCAATGGGGCCAATGGGGGCCAATGGGGGCCAATGGGGGCCAATGGGGATCAATGGGGTCGGTGGGGGATAATGGGTTCAATGGGGATCAGTGGGGCCAATGGGGGTCAATGGGGGACATTGGGGTCGGGGGGGGACTGTGGGGATCAATGGGGATCAATGGAGACAATGGGGGACACTGGGGACAATGGGGATCAATGGGGATCAATAGGGGATAATGGGGTCAATGGGGACAATGGGATCAATGGGATCAATGGGGATCAATAGGGGACAATGGGGGACAATGGGGATCAATGGGGATAAATGGGGTTTAATGGGGATCAATGGGGATAATGGGGGTTAATGGGGATCAATGGGGGACGGGGGAGGGTCCATGTATGTGCATTGCTGTCCAATTTTAATTAATTAATTTACAAATTAATTACAATCATTAAAATATATATGTTTTGTATACATATATATATATATATATATGATTATTTGCTATAAAATAATGGAGTCCCTACAAGAATCCCAATGACCCCAACCCTAATGATGGGGTCTCCATTAGGATCTCAATGTCCCCATCCCAACACTGGGACCCCCACCCCAACACCGGTATCTCAACCCCAATGTTGGGGTCCCCATTGGGATCTCAATGTCCCCATCCCAATACTGGGGTCCCCAACCCCATACTGAGGTCTCCATCCCAACATTGGGGTCTCCATCCCAACATGGTGATTCCCACCCCAATAATGGGGTCCCTATTGGGATCTCAATGCCCCTGTACGAACATAGCGATCCTGACCCCAATGTTGGGGTCCCCATTGGGATCTCAGCCCTCCCATCCCCATATTGGGGTCCCCATCCCAATGTTGGGGTCCCTATTGGGATCTGAACGTCCCCATCCCAATACCGAGGTCTCCATCCCAACATGGTGATCCTGACCCCAATACTGGGGTCCCCATTGGGATCTCAACCCTCCCATCCCCATATTGGGGTCCCCATAGGACCTCAATGTTCCCATCTCAAAATGGCAGCCCCCACCCCAATACTGGGGTCCCTATTGGGATCTCAACGCCCCCATCCCAATACCAAGGTCTCCACCCCAACATGGCAACTCCCACCTCAATACTGGGATCCCCATTGGGATCTCAATGCCCCTGTCCCAACATGGCGGCCCCCAACCCCAATAATGGGGTCCCCATAGGATCTCAACACCCCCATCCCAATACCGAGGTCTCCATCCCAACATGGCGATCCTGACCCCAATGTTGGGGTCCCCATTGGGATCTCAGCCCTCCCATCCCCATATTGGGGTCCCCATCCCAATGATGGGGTCCCCATCCCAATACCAAGGTCTCCATCCCAACATGGCAATCCTGACCCCAATACTGGGGTCCTCATTGGGATCTCAGCCCTCCCATCCCCATATTGGGGTCCCCATAGGACCTCAATGTTCCCATCTCAACATGGCAGCCCCCACCCCAATAATGGGGTCCCTATTGGGATCTCAACATCCCCATCCCAACATAGCAATCCTGACCCCAATGTTGGGGTCCCCATTGGGATCTCAACCCTCCCACCCCCATATTGGGGTCCCCATCCCAATCATGGGGTCCCCATAGGATCTCAATGTCTCCATCCCAACATGGCAGCCCCCACCCCAATACCGGGCTCCCCATTGGGATCTCAGCCCTCCCATCCCCATATTGGGGTCCCCATCCCAATACTGGGGTCCCCATCCCAATACCAAGGTCTCCATCCCAACATGGTGATCCTGACCCCAATACTGGGGTCCCCATTGGGATCTCAACCCTCCCACCCCCATATTGGGGTCCCCATCCCAATGATGGGGTCCCCATCCCAATCCCAAGGTCTCCATCCTAATGTGGTGATTCCCACCCCAATGATGGGGTCCCCATTGGGATCTCAATGTCCCCATCCCAATACTGGGGTCCCCATCCCAATCCCAAGGTCTCCATCCCAACATGGCAACTCCCACCCCAATACTGGGCTGCCCATTGGGATCTATTACCCCCACCCCAATATCAGTCCCCCCACCGCCCCACAGACCCCGGGAGGGCCCCATCCTCACTATGGGGTTGGGCTGACGCCTCCATTCTCACTCTCTGCCCCCCAGGAAATCCCATAAGAGTCCATTGACGACATCGGGGTGATCCTCGGGCAGCCAATGCCCCGCGTGGGGGATGATGTGGAGCTGGGCACTGGGGGCCATACGATGTTGTAGGTATGGGGCCAGCCGGGGGTCCAGGAAGGGGTCACAGCCACCCCATAGGATCAGCACCGGGCATGGGGGGCGCTCACGGGGCACCGGGGAGTCACTGTGGGGATGGGGGGGATCCCATATAGGAACATCCCAATGGGAGCATCCCATATAGGGACATCCCAATGGGAATATCCCACTAATTGAGGACCATCCATCTAGGAACATTCCCCATATATGACCATCCATTATAGGAACATCCAATGGAACATATCCCATATAGGAATCATCCCATATAGGAAACATTCCCAATGGAATATCCATATAGACTATCCATAAGGACATCCCATATAGGGACCATCCATATAGGGACATCCCACTATTAGGAACATCATGGCAGCATCCTATTATTGGGGTATCCCAATTAGGAAACTCCCAAATTAGAGGAACATCCCATATAGGGACATCCCATATAGGAACATCCCAATGGGAACATCCCATATAGGAACATCCCATATAGGAACATCCCATATGGGAACATCCCAATGGGAACATCCCATATAGGGACATCCCATATAGGAACATCCCAATGGGAACATCCCATATAGGAACATCCCATATAGGAACATCCCAATGGGAGCATCCCATATAGGGACATCCCAATGGGAACATCCCATATAGGAACATCCCATTGGGAATATCCCATATAGGAACATCCCAATGGGAATATCCCATATAGGAACATCTCAATGGGAGCATCCTATATTGGGGTATCCTAATAGGAACATCCCATATAGGAACATCCCATATAGGAACATCCCAATGGGAGCATCTCCCCCATAACCCCACACTGGGGTCCCCACCCCCAAA
>NW_015440464.1:0-1406 GCF_001577835.2 Coturnix japonica | reverse complement strand
GGGGTGGGGGGCCCTATGGGGTGGGAATGGAACCCAATGGGGATGGAACCCAATGGGGTGGATATAGGGGTGGGACCCAATGGGGTGGGGATGGAACCCAATAGGGTGGATGGGGGGAGAACTCAATGGGGTGGGGGTGGGACCCAATGGGGTGGATATAGGGATGGAACCCTATGGGGTGGATGGGGGGGGATGGAACCCAATGGGGTGGGAATGGAACCCAATGGGGTGGATATAGGGGTGGGACCCTATGGGGTGGGAATGGAACCCCAAGGGGTGGATGTGGGGGTGGAACTCAATGGGGTGGGAATGGAACCCTATGGGGATGGAACCCTATGGGGTGGATATAGGGGTGGGACCCAATGGGGTGGGAATGGAACCCAATGGGGTGGATATAGGGGTGGAACCCAATGGGGTGGTAATGAAACCCAATGGGGTGGATGTGGGGGTGGAACCCTATGGGGTGGATATAGGGGTGGAACCCAATGGGGTGGGAATGGAACCCAATGGGGATGGAACCCAATGGGGTGGATGTAGGGGTGGGACCCAATGGGGTGGGAATGGAACCCTATGGGGTGGATGTGGGGGTGGAACCCTATGGGGTGGGAATGGAACCCAATGGGGTGGATGTGGGCTTGGAACCCAATGGGGTGGATATAGGGGTGGGACCCAATGGGGTGGGAATGGAACCCAATGGGGTGGATGTGGGGGTGGAACTCTATGGGGTGGGAATGGAACCCTATGGGGATGGAACCCAATGGGGTGGATATAGGGGTGGAACCCAATGGGGTAGGAATGGAACCCAATGGGGTGGATGTAGGGGTGGAACCCTATGGGGTGGATATAGGGGTGGAACTCTATGGGGTGGGAATGGAACCCAATGGGGTGGATGTGGGGGTGGAACCCAATGGGGTGGATATAGGGGGGGGACACTCAATGGGGTGGATGTGGGGGTGGAACCCAATGGGAATGGAACCCAATGGGGTGGATATAGGGGTGGAACCCTATGGGGTGGGGATGGAACCCAATGGGGTGGATCTCAATGGGGTGGATGTGGGGATGGAACCCAATGGGGTGGATATAGGGGAGGGACACTCAATGGGGTGGATGTGGGGGTGGGACCTAATAGGGTAGGGATGGATCCCAATGGGGTGGATATGGGGGTGGAACCCTATGGGGGGGGGGATGGGGGTCAAACCCAATGGGGTGGATATGGGGGTGGGACCTAATAGGGTAGGGATGGAACCCAATGGGGTGGATATAGGGTGGGGACCCCCAATGGGGTGGACATGGGGGTGCCCCCTATGGGGTAACTATAGGGTTGTGCCCCCAATGACCCCACTATGGGGGTCGGCACCCAATGGGGGGGGACACGAGGTGTCACCCAACCCCACATCCCACCCCCC
>NW_015440463.1:6204-7597 GCF_001577835.2 Coturnix japonica | reverse complement strand
CCCATAGAACCCCATAGAGGGGCTGGGACCTCATAGAACCCCATAGAACCCAATAGAATCCCATAGAATCCCATAGGACCCATTAGAATCCCATAGAACCCCATAGAACCCAATAAAATCCCATAGAACCCCATAGGGGGGACTAGGACCCCATAATACCCAATAGAACCCAATAGAATCCCATAGAACCCCATAGAACCCCATAGAACCCCACATAGCCGGGGGTACGGGACGCCCCATAGCACAATAGGGTCACGGTACAGAGAACCTAGAGGGGATGTATAGGGGATATAGGAACCCCATAGGGACATAGGGACCCTATAAGGACCCCATAGGGACATAGGGACCCCATAGGGACCCCATAGGGACATAAAGACCCCATAGGAACCCCCTGACCCCATAGAGACCCCATAGGGACCCCATAGGGACATAGGGACCCCATAGGGACATAGGGACCCCATAGAGACCCCATAGGGACATAGGGACCCCATAGGAACATAGGGACCCCATAGGGACCCCATAGGGACATAGGGACCCCATAGAGACATAGGGACCCCATAGAGACCCCATAGGGACATAGGGACCCCATAGGAACCCCCCGACCCCATAGAGACCCCATAGGGACCCCCCAACCCATAGGGACCCCCTCAACCCCATAGAACCCCATAGAACCCCATAGAACCCCATAGGGACATAGGGACCCCATAAGAACCCCCTGACCCCATAGAGACCCCATAGGGACATAAAGACCCCATAGGAACCCCCTGACCCCATAGAGACCCCATAGGGACATAGGGACCCCGTAGGGACCCCATAGGGACATAGAGACCCCATAGGGACATAGGGACCCTATAAGGACCCCATAGGGACATAGGGACCCCATAGGGACCCCCTGACCCCATAGAGACCCCATAGGGACTTAGGGACCCCATAGGGACATAGGGACCCCTAGGACCCCATAGAACCCCATAGGGACATAGATACCCCATAGGGACCCCCTGACCCCATAGAGACCCCATAGGGACATAGGGACCCCATAGGGACCCCATAGGGACATAGGGACCCCATAGGGACCCCATAGGGACATAGGGACCCCATAGGGCCATGGGGACCCCATAGGGACCCCATAGGGCCATGATGACCCTATAGGGACCCCATAGGGACATAGGGACCCCATAGGGACCTGATGACCCCATAGGGACCCCATAGGGACCACACAGGGCCATGATGACCCCATAGGGACCCCATAGGGACATAGGGACACCATAGGGACCCCCTGACCCCATAGAGACCCCATAGGGACATAGGGACCCCATAGGGACCCCCTGACCCCATAGAGACCCCATAGGGACATAGGGACCCCATAGAGACCCCATAGGGACATAGGGACCCC
>NW_015440463.1:3543-5230 GCF_001577835.2 Coturnix japonica | reverse complement strand
CCCCATAGAACCCCATAGAACCCCATAGGGGGAGCTGGAACCCCATAGAACCCCATAATACCCAATAGAATCCCATAGAACCCAATAGAATCCCATAGAATCCCATAGAACCCCATAGAACCCCACATAGCCGGGGGTACGGGACGCCCCATAGCACAATAGGGTCACCGTACACAGAACCTATAGGGGATGTATAGGGGATATAAGGCAGGAACCCCATAGAACCCCATAGGGGGGGCTGGGAGCCATGGAACCCCATAGAACCCCATAGGGGGAGCTGGAACCCCATAGAACCCCATAGAACCCCATAGGGGGAGCTGGAACCCCATAGAACCCAATAGAATCCCATAGAACCCAATAAAATCCCATAGAACCCCATAGAACCCAATACAACCCCATAGAACCCCATAGAACCCCATAGAACCCAATAGAATCCCATAGAATCCCATAGAACCCAATACAACCCCATAGAACCCCATAGGGGAGGATGGGACCCCATAGAACCCAATAGGATCCCATAGAATCCCATATAACCCTATAGAACCCAACAGAACCCCATAGAACCCCATAGGGGGGGCTGGAACCCAATAGAATCCCATAGAATCCCATAGGACCCAATAGAACCCCATAGAACCCCATAGAACCCCACATAGCCGGGGGTATGGGACGCCCCATAGCACAATAGGGTCACCGTACACAGAACCTATAGGGGGTATATAGGGGATATAGGGGATATAGGGGAGGAACCCCATAGAGACCCCCCAACCCCATAGAGACCCCATAGGGACATAGGGACCCCATAGAGACCCCATAGGGACATAGGGACCCCATAGAGACCCCATAGGGACATAGGGACCCCATAGGGACTATAGGAACCCCATAGAGACCCCATAAGGACATAGGGACCCCATAAGAACCCCCTGACCCCATAGAGACCCCATAGGGACATAGAGACCCCATAGGGACATAAAGACCCCATAGGAACCCCCTGACCTCATAGAGACCCCATAGGGACATAGGGACATAGAGACCCCATAGGGACATAGGGACCCCATAGGGACATAGGGACCCTATAAGGACCCAATAGGGACATAGGGACCCCATAGGAACCCCCTGACCCCATAGAGACCCCATAAGGACATAGGGACCCCATAGAGACCCCATAGGGACCCCATAGGGACCCCATAGGGACCCCATAGTGACCCCATAGAGACCCCATAGGGACATAGGGACCCCATAGGGACTATAGGAACCCCATAGAGACCCCATAGGGACATAGGGACCCCATAGAACCCCATAGAACCCCATAACACAGCACTTATAGGGGATGTATAGGGGCTATAGGGGATTTTCCTTAAAGGGGCAACGCCACGCCGGGGGTGCTTGGGGGGGGCCCACCACTGCCATGTCGGGGGGCTCTTAAAAGGGCAACGACCCTAAGTCGGGTCTATAGGAATATGAGGGGTGGGTTCTTAAAGGGGCAACGCCACTGGGGTGGGCCCACCACTGCCATGTCTGGGGGCTCTTAAAGGGGCAACGACCCTATGGGAATATGAGGGGGGTCTCCTTAAAGGGGCAACGCCACTGGGGTGGGCCCACCATTGCCATGTCTGGGGTCTCTTAAAGGGGCAACGACCCTAAGTCGGGTCTATAGGAATATGAGGGGTGGGTTCTTAAAGGGGCAACG
>NW_015440463.1:0-978 GCF_001577835.2 Coturnix japonica | reverse complement strand
ATATAGGGACCCTATAGAGCCATATGGGGCCCTATAGATTCAATGGGGGGGTGTATAGGATCATATAGGGACCCTATAGAGCCATATGGGGTCTCAAACCCATATAGGGACCCTATAGATTCAATGGGGGGTTGTATAGGATTATATAGAGCCCCTATAGAGCCATATGGGGCCCTATAGATTGAATAGAGGGATGTATAGGACCATATAGGGACCCTATAGAGCCATATGGGGCCCTATAGATTCAATGGGGGGGTGTATAGGATCATATAGAGACCCTATAGAGCCATATGGGGCCCTATAGATTCAATGGGGGGATGTATAGGATTATATAGGGACCCTATAGAGCCATATGGGGCCCTATAGATTCAATGGGGGGGTTGTATGGGATCATATAGGGACCCTATAGAGCCATATGGGGCCCTATAGATTCAATGGAGGGTGTATAGGATCATATAGGGACCCTATAGAGCCATATGAGGGCCTATAGATTGAATAGAGGGATGTATAGGACCATATAGGGACCCTATAGAGCAATATGGGGTCTCAAACCCTTATAGGGGCCCTATAGATTCAATGGGGGGGGGGTGTATAGGACCATATAGGGACCCTATAGAGCCATATGGGGTCTCAAAGCCATATAGGGACCCTATAGATTCAATACGAGGACGTATAGGAGCATATAGGGACCCTATAGAGACATATGGGACCCTATAGATTCAATGGGGGGATGCATAGGACCATATAGGGACCCTATAGAGCCATATGGGATCCTATAGATTCAATGGGGGGTTGTATGGGATTATATAGGGACCCTATAGAGCCATATGGGGCCCTATAGATTCAATGGGGGGGTGTATGGGATTATATAGAGACCCTATAGAGCCATATGGGACCCTATAGATTCAATGGGGGGGTGTATAGGACCATATAGAGCCCCTATAGAGCCATATAAGGCCCTATAGATTCAATGGGGGG
>NW_015440462.1:0-2500 GCF_001577835.2 Coturnix japonica | reverse complement strand
CCGTCCCCGTTCTGCCCGTTCTGCCGCCGTAACGGGGAGTCCCGCGCGGTGTGGAGCAGCCACGCTCTGAAGGACGCGCGTGGCCGCGTGCTGTGCCCCATCCTGCGGCGCTACGTGTGTCCGCAGTGCGGCGCCACGCGGGACAACGCGCACACCAGGAGGTTCTGCCCGCTCACCCCGGCGTCATATCGCTCTGTGTATGCACCGAGAGCACGGGGACACGGGGACGGCGGGTGACTGATAGCAGGTAATGGGGTATGGGGTTATAGGGGCTATTAGGTGATGGGGTTGTGGGTTATGGGGTTATTTATGGGGTTGTGGGGGTTCTGGGGTTATTTATGGGGTTTATGGGGTTGGCTATGGGGTTTATGGGGTTATAGGGGTATGGGGTTTATTGGGGTTTGGGGTTGTGGGGTTATGGGGGTTATAAGGGGTTATGGGCTATAGGGGTTATGGGGTTGGCCCCCACATATTGTACTGTGTGTGTCGGGGCAGTTGTGGTGGTGATGATGTTAATTAAGGCCGTAATTACTAATTACTATTACTAATAACGCACTCTGTGTCATCCCCAGGCTGTGCTGAGCGCAATGTGGGACAGAAGGCAGCAGCTGGGCACCAACTGTGCACCATCATTAGTGCACTATCACTTGTGCACCATCATTTGTACACCATCAGCTTTGCACCACCGCTCGTGCACCATCATCTTTACACCATCACTTTACATCACCACTTTACACCTTCAGTTGTGCACCATCACTTTGCACCACTACTTTGTACCATCATTTGTACACCATCACTTGTGCACCCATCCCTTTGCACCTTCAGTTGTGCACCACCACTTTGCACCATCACTTGTGCACCATCAGCTTTACACCCCCACTTTGCACCAGGAGCAGAGCTCAGCAGCTGTTCCCTGTTGTGTTGTTGTGTTATTGTGTAGTTGTGTTGTTCCAGCCCTGCTCACACTCGTGTGTTTATTGCACCATTATGGGCTTTTTTCCCCCAATAAAGCCCCACTCACAGCTGCAGCTTCATCCTGGCTCGTCCCCCTCCATCTTCCTCCTCCTCCTCTCTGTGCTTTTGTTTTTTTTTCACCCGCCCTTGGCTCCGCTTCACCGATGCATGCGCGTCATGCAGCAGCGACTCCAGGGCACGATGGGCGCTCATCACACGGCGGCTGTAGGATAATGGGACCCCATAGGGGATAATGAGACCCCATAGAGACCAATGAGACCCCATAGGGAACAATGAGACCCCACAGAGACCAATGAGACCCCATAGGGGGCAATGAGAGTCCCCATAAGGGACAGTGAGACCCCATAGGGGATAGTGAGACCCCTATAGGGCACGATGGGCGCTCATCACACGGCGGCTGCAGGGACAATGAGACCCCATAGGGGACAGTGAGACCCCATAGAGACCAATGAGACCCCATAGGGGATAATGAGAGCCCATAGGGGATAGTGAGACCCCACAGGGGACAGTGAGACCACACAGGGGACAGTGAGACCCCATAAGTGCCAATGGGACCCTAACCCTAACCCCCTCCCAGCACTCACTGAGGGTTGGACAGCTCGAGGATCAGCCCCCCCAGCACCGCAGACGCATCCTCACGTGGTGCACCTCATTCCTGGGGGTCAAAGGGGGTGAAAATGGCACCATCCGGGGCTTTTTAAGCCCAAAATGAGCTCTGGGTTCTGGTGGGGGGAGGGGGGTCCGACCTGGGGGTGCAGCTGGGTGAGGCCGGGGTCCCCATCGGCGTCCACAGGGCACAGAGGGGCTGCAGGCTGGGAGGGGGTGGGGGGCTGGGGGGGAAATGGGGGGAAATGGGGGCAACAGGGGATGAACTGGGGGGAACTGGGATGAACTGGGGTGAATGGGGGGGGATTGGGGGATATGAGAGTGACTTGGGGGGGGACTGGGGTGATGTGGGGTGAATTGGGGTGAATGGGGGAGAATTGGGGGGACTGGAGGGGTCTGAGAGTGACTTGGGGGGGAACTGGGATGAACTGGGGTGAATGGGGGTTAATGGGGGGAAATTGGGGGGGATTGGGGGATCTGAGGGTGACTTGGGGGGGGACTGGGATGAATTTGGGTGATTTGGGGGTGAATGGGGGAGAACTGGGGTGAACTGGGGGGTGAACTGGGGTAAATTGGGGCAATCTAGAGTGGAATGGGGGGTAAACTGGGGTAAACTGGGGTGAACTGGAGCTCTATGGGGTGAAGTGGGACAATGTGGGGTGCAGTGGGGTGCTATGGGGCTGTTCCCTATGGGTTCTCATAGTACTCTGGCATTACCTGCAGCAGCTCGGTGTCCCCCCCTGGCACCCCACTGTGCTCCGGTGCTGAGATGTGGGGCAGCCCCACAGTGCCAGCCCCATAGCGCTCCTCATGCTCTGCCCCACAAGTGGGCTCCGCTTTGGCTGCCCACTCCCCCTCCAATGGCTTCTTTTGGTGGCCTCAATGCAATTCTGTGCCCCATCGGTGTCATCCATGGACT
>NW_015440461.1:0-7635 GCF_001577835.2 Coturnix japonica | reverse complement strand
ATGGCAATTGAAGGGTTCTGAACCCCCTTAGTTGCTTTATTGGGGTCAATTAATGGGAATTGAGGGGTTTAAACCCCCTTAGTTGCTTTATTGGGGTCAATTGATGTCAATTGATGGGTCCAAAACCCCCATAATTACTTTATTGGGGTCAATTGATGGCAATTGAAGGGTTCAAACCCCTTAGTTGCTTTATTGGGGTCAATTGATGGTAATTGAAGGGTTTAAACTCTCTTAGTTGCTTTATTGGGGTCAATTGATGGCGATTGAAGGGTTCAGAACCCCCTTAATTGCTTTATTGGGGTCAATTGATGGCAACTGAAGGGTATAAACCCCCTTAGTTGCTTTACTGGGGTCAATTGATGGCAATCGAAGGGTTCAAACCCCCTTAATTGCTTTATTGGGGTCAATTAATGGGAATTGAGGGGTTTAAACCCCCTTAATTGCTTTATTGGGGTCAATTGGTGGCAATTGAAGGGTTCAAACCCCCTTAATTGCTTTATTGGGGTTAATTGATGGTAATTGAAGGCTTTGGAGCCCCCATAACCACTTCTTTGGGGTCAANAATTGAAGGGTTCAAACCCCCTTAATTGCTTTATTGGGGTTAATTGATGGTAATTGAAGGCTTTGGAGCCCCCATAACCACTTCTTTGGGGTCAATTGATGGGGATTGAAGGGTTCAAAACCCCCATAATTACTTTATTAGGGTCAATTGATGGCAATTGAAGGGTTCTGAACCCCCTCAGTTGCTTTATTGGGGTCAATTGATGGCAATTGAAGGGTTCAAACCCCCTTAATTGCTTTATTGGGGTTAATTGAATGGTCTAAACCCCCTTAGTTGCTTTATTGGGGTCAATTGATGGGGATTGAAGGATTTTAAACCCCATTAATTGTATCTTTGGGGTCAATTAATGGGAATTGAGGGGTTTAAACCCCCTTAGTTGCTTTATTGGGGTTAATTGATGGGGATTGAAGGGTTCAAAACCCCCATAATTACTTTATTGGGGTAAATCGATGGCAATTGAAGGGTATAAACTCTCTTAGTTGCTTCATTGGGGTCAATTGCTGGGAACTGAAGGGTTCAAAACCCCCATAATTACTTTATTGGGGTCAATTGAATGGTCTGAACCCACTTAGTTGCTTTATTGGGGCCAATTGATGGGAATCGAGGGGTTTAAACCCCATTAGTTGCTTTATTGGGGTCAATTGATGGTAATTGAGGGGTCCAAAACCCCCATAATTACTTTATTGGGGTCCATTGATGGCAATTGAAGGGTTTAAACCCCCTTAGTTGCTTTATTGGGGCCAATCGATGACAATTGAAGGATTTTAAGCCCCATTAATTGTATCTTTGGGGTCAATTGCTGGCAATTGAAGGGTTCAAACCCCCTTAATTACTTTATTGGGGTTAATTGATGGTAATTGAAGGCTTTGGAGCCCCCATAACCACTTCTTTGGGGTCAGTTGATGGCAATTGAAGGGTTCAAACCCCCCATAATTACTTTATTGGGGTCAATTGCTGGCGATTGAAGGGTTCAAAACCCCTATAATTACTTTATTGGGGTCAATTGATGGGGATTGAATGGTTCTGAACCCCCATAATTGCTTTATTGGGGTCAATTGCTGGCAATTGAAGGGTTCAAAACCCCCATAATTACTTTATTGGGCTCAATTGAATGGTCTGAACCCCCTTAGTTGCTTTATTGGGGTCAATTGATGGGTCCAAAACCCCCATAATTACTTTATTGGGGTCAATTGAATGGTCTAAAACCCCTTTGTTGATTTATTGGGGTCAATTGCTGGCGATTGAAGGGTTCAAACCCCCTTAATTGCTTTATTGGGGCCAATTAATGGGAATTGAAGGCTTTGGAGCCCCCATAACCACTTCTTTGGGGTCAATTGATGGCGATTGAAGGGTTCTGAGCCCCCTTAGTTGCTTTATTGGGGTCAGTTGGTGGTAATTGAAGGGTTCAGAACCCCCATAATTACTTTATTGGGGTCAATTGAATGGTCTGAACCCCCTTAGTTGCTTTATTGGGGTCAATTGCTGTCAATTGAAGGGTTCAAACCCCCTTAGTTGCTTTACTGGGGTTAATTGATGGTAATTGAAGACTTTGGAGCCCCCATAACCACTTCTTTGGGGTCAATTGGTGGGAACTGAAGGGTTCTGAACCCCCATAATTACTTTATTAGGGTCAATTGATGGGNCTTTGGAGCCCCCATAACCACTTCTTTGGGGTCAATTGGTGGGAACTGAAGGGTTCTGAACCCCCATAATTACTTTATTAGGGTCAATTGATGGGGATTGAATGGTTCTGAACCCCCATAAATACTTTATTGGGGTCAATTGGTGGGGATTGAAGGGTTCTGAACCCCCATAATTGCTTTATTGGGGTCAATTGATGGGGATTGAAGGGTTCTGAACCCCCTTAATTACTTTATTAGGGTCAATTGATGGGGATTGAAGGGTTCTGAACCCCCTCAGTTGCTTTATTGGGGTCAATTGATGAGGATTGAATGGTTCTGAACCCCCATAATTACTTTATTGGGGTCAATTGCTGGGGATTGAATGGTTCTGAACCCCCATAATTACTTTATTGGGGTCAATTGCTGGGGATTGAATGGTTCTGAACCCCCATAATTACTTTATTAGGGTCAATTGCTGGCAATTGAATGGTTCTGAACCCCCTCAGTTGCTTTATTGGGGTCAATTGATGGGGATTGAAGGGTTCAGAACCCCCATAAATACTTTATTGGGGTCAATTAATGGCAATTGAAGGGTTCAGACCCCCTTAATTGCTTTATTGGGGTTAATTGATGGTAATTGAAGGCTTTGGAGCCCCCATAACCACTTCTTTGGGGTCAATTGGTGGGAACTGAAGGGTTCTGAACCCCCATAATTACTTTATTAGGGTCAATTGATGGGCCGCCGACCCCCCCATATCCCCCCATAACCCCCCAGACCCCTCCCCTCCCCCCCATTAGCCCCCGACCGTGCCTCCCACCCCCCATATCCCCCCATAGCCCCCATAAACCCCCCCCAGACCCCTCCCTCCCCCCCCATAGACCCCCCCCAGACCCCTCCCATTCCCCCATACCCCCCCATACCCCCATAGCCCCCCCAGACCCCTCCCACCGCCCCCCATAGCCCCCCAACCCCTCCCTCCGCCCCCATAAGCCCCCCCCAAACCCCCATATCCCCCCCATAACCCGCCCCAGACCCCTCCCTCCCACAGAGCCTCCCCAGACCCCTCCCAACCCCCCCATATCCCCCCAAACCCCCCCAGGACCCTCCCTCCCCCCCATAGCCCCGACCCCTCCACCCCCCATATCCCCCATAACCCCCCAGACCCCTTCCCTCCCCCCCATAGCCCCAGACCCCCTCCACCCCATACCCCCATACCCCATTGCCCCCCCAGACCCCTCCACCCCAATAGCCCCCAGACCCCTCCCTCCCCCCCCATAGCCCCCAGACCCCCATATCCCCCATAACCCCCCAGACCCCTCCCTCCCCTACTCTATATCCTCCCAGACCCTCCACCCCCCCATATCCCCCATTAACCCCCCCAGACCCCTCCCTGCCCCCCCATGCCCCCCAGACCCCTCCCACCCCCCATAGCCAACCCATTCCCCCCATAACCCCCCCCAGACCCTCCCTCCCCCCCATATCCCCCATACCCCCCCACCCCCCATACCCCCCATATTACCTGTTGGGTGCACAGGCTGAGCAGCACGGTTGCTCTCCACACCAGCGAGCAGTTAGAGCTGGCTCAGCTTCCCCAGCACGCTCAGCCCCAGCTGGGACCCCCATTGGTTCACTGAGATGGCCTGATCTCTACTCGTATAATGGGGGGACAAAGACACACATAGAAACAAAGCAGTGACACTAAACCTACTGCAACCCCCCATGTTACTTAAAAGCCCCCCCCACCTATACACTCAGAAGCCCCCCTCCATACACTTAAAGCCCCCCATATACACTTAAAGCCCCCCATACACTTAAAGCCCCCCATATAACACTTAAACAGCCCCCCCCAATATACACTTAAAGCCCCCCATGTATACACTTTAGAAGCACCCCTGCCATACACTATAAAGCCCCCGCATATACACTTAAGCACCCCCATATACACTTAAACCCCCCCATATTACACTTAAAGCCCCCCCATATACAACTTAAGCCCACAATATACACTTAAAGCCCCCCATACTTACACGTAAAAAGCCCTCCCCATATACACTTAAAGCCCCATAACACACTTAAAGCCCCCCATATACCTCTTAAAGCCCCCATATACACTTAAAGCCCCACCCATATACACATTTAAAGCCACGCCCATATACACTTAAAGCCCCCCATACACACTTTAAAGCCCCCATAGTACACTTAAAGCCCCCAGTTACCACTCAAAGCCCCCGATATACACTCAAACCCCCCATATACCCGTAAGCCCCCCATATACACTTTAAACCCCCCCATATACACTTAAGCCCCCCATATTACACTTAAAAGCCCCCATATACACTCAAAGCCCCCCAATACCCTTAAAACCAACCCATATACACTTAAAAGCCCCCCCATATACACTAAAGCCCCCCATATACACTTAAAGCCCCCATATACACTTAAAGCCCCCATATACACTCAAAGCCCCCCATATACACTCAAAGCCCCCATATACCACTCAAAGCCCCCCCCATAGACACTTAACATCCCCATATTACACTTAAAGCCCCCCATACCACTTAAAGGCCCCCCCATAACACTTAAATCCCCCATATACCATAAAGCCCCCTCCCATGACACTTAAAACCCCCCCATGTTCTAGGATGCGGGGAGGTGTGTTTGGGCGCAAGCCCCCATATACACTTAAAGCCCCCCCCATATCACTTAAAACCCCCCATATACACTTAAAAAGCCCCCCATATTGACACTTTAAAAACCCCCCAATATACACTTAAAGCCCCCCATATACACTCAAAGCCCCCCCATAACCCTTAAAGCCCCACATACACACTTAAAGCCCCCCATATACACTTAAAGCCCCCCATATACACTTAAAGCCCCCCATATACACTTAAAGCCCCCCATATACACTTAAAGCCCCCCTAACACTTTAGACCCCCCATATACACATTAAAGCCCCCCATAACACAAACCCCCCCATATACACTTAAACGCCCCCCATATACACTCAAAGCCCCCATATAGCACTTAAAAGTCCCCCCATCACACACTTAAAGCCCCCAATACCCTTAAAGCGCCCTTACGACTCAAAGCCACCCCCCCCTGTACCGTGCCCCACACGAGCACGTCGTGCGACGAACTCATGAGTAGGCGGTGCCGCAGTCAAGGCGTGCGAATAGGGGTGGCCTGGGCCGATAACGTGGCGTCGGCGACGCGCCGGCCCCCGCCAGCTCCCGCAGCAGCACCGACCCCCCCGGGGCTTCTATGGGGCGGTGAAGGGCTTCGAGGGCTGACAGCACCGAGTCCAGCTGAAGGAGACCCTCCTGAAGGACCTTGGGCTCGTGGGAAAGGTCTGGGGGAGATTGGGGTAAGGGAGATAAGAATAAGGGGAGATGGCGGAGAATGGGGGAGATAAGGGGGATTAAGGGGGAGATAAGGGTGAATTAAGGGAGAAAGGGAGATAAGGAATAAGGCGAGATAAGGGAGATAAGGGGAGATAAGGGAGAGATAAGGGGGGAGATGGGGGGTACAGGGAGAATAAGGGGAGTGGGGGAATAAGGAGAGTTGGAGATAAGGAATAGAGGGGTGAAGATGGGGACGGAGATAAGGGAGATAACGGGATAGGGGAGATAAGGGCTGTGATAAGGGGAGATAAGGGGAGATAAGGGGGGATAAGGGGAGATAAGGGGAGATAAGGGGAGATAAGGGGAGAGAACGGGAATTAAAGGAGATAACGGGAGATAAGGAGTAAGAGATAAGGGACAGATAAGGGGGAGGATAAGGGGAGGATAAGTGGATGATCAAGGGGAGATAAGGGGGAGATAAGGGATTAAAGGAGATATTCATGGGAAGGGAGGTAAGGGGATGATGGGAGGTAAAGGGAATATAAGGAGATCAAGGGGCGAGGGTGTAAAGGGGAAGATGGGCGGGAGATGGGGAGAGGAGTGGAGCAGTAGGGGAAAGGGGAGATGGGGAAGGGGAGAGGGGGAGATGGAGTAAAGGGGAGATGGGGGGTAAGGGGGATGGGGTAAGATAGGGAGAAAGGAGGTGGCATGGGGGGGAAGAATGGGGGAAGATTGGGGGGAGAGAGATGGGGTAAAGGGGGAGATGGCGAAGGGAGATGAGGGATGAGGGGGAATAAGGAGATAAGGGAGATGGTAAAGGGGAGGAGCATGGCGGGAAATGGGAGATGGGAATGAGGAAATGGGGTAAGGAGGAGATGGGGGGAGATGGGGAGATGGGGGAGGCATGGGGAAGATGGGGGAGATGCGGAGATGGGGGAGATGGGGAGATTGGGGGAGAATCGGAGAATGGGGAGTGATGAGGGGAATGGGGGGAGATGGGATGAGATGGGAGAGGAGATGGGGGGAGGGATGGGGAGTATGGGGGGAGATGGGGAGATGGAAGTGGGGGGGGAGAGTCATCAGCTCCAGCATTGTTCCTCCAAAACTCCCTATTCTTGCCCCCAAACCCACTAGATCCCCCCACCTATATCCCCCCCAAACCCTCATTCTCCCCCCAAACCCCATTTCTCACCCAAATTCCCCATAAAACCCTTTCCCCAAAACCCCCATATTTACCCCATAATCTCCTCCAAACCCCCATATTCCCCCCCAAACCCCCAGCTCGCACCAATTCCCCATATTTCCCCCCAAACCCCCATTTCCTCCCCCAACCCCCCAACATCCGCCAAACCCCCCATTTCCCCCCATCCCCCCCCCAAACCCATTTCTCCCCCATAAACCCCATATTCCCACCATTTCCCCCCCAAATCCCCTTATTTCCCCCCAAACTCCCCATTTCTCTCCCAAAACCCCCATATTTACCCCCACAACCCCCATATTCCCCCAAACCCCCATTTCTCCCCCCAAACCCCCCCATAAACCCGTTTGCCCTCCCAACCCCCATATTTACCCCCATCATCTCCCCCCCAAACCCCCATATTTACCCCTTAATCTCACCAAACCCCATATTTACCTCCAAAACCCCATATTCCCCCCAACCCAATCTCCCCCAGCCTCCCAATATAACCCCCAATCCATTATCTGCCCCCAAACCCCCATTTCTCCCCATAAACCCCCTATATCCCCCCCCCATACAACACATAGGCCGTACCAGGATGGACTTGCAGACCCCGGCCACAGCCTGACACGCAGCCGAGGTGGGAAGTCCACGGAGGTTGGCAGCGCCCAGATGGTGACCAGGGCCGCAGCCCCCTGGCCACGAACTCCTGGCAATGGTCGTCCGTCGTGTTGTTGCTCAGGATGGACTCGACGAATTTCATCTGAAAACGGGCCAAAAAGGGCAAAAAACGGGCAATGAGAGCAACTGAGGGGTTCAGAACCATCAATTGCAGCAATTGGCCCAATAAAGCATGATGGGGTTCAGAACCATTCAATCCCCATCAATACCCCCAATAAATATTTATGGGGTTTCAGAACCATTCAATC
>NW_015440460.1:0-7754 GCF_001577835.2 Coturnix japonica | reverse complement strand
TAATGGGGTGTAATGGGGGTAATAATGAGGGGTAATGGGGGGGGTCCCATTAGGGAGGGGTAATTAATGCTGTGTAATTAATGCTGTGTAATTGGGGTGGGTTAATGAATGGGGGGCAATGAAGCAGCAGCGATGGTGGTGAACCCCCCCCCTAATAATTAATAGGTAATTAATAGTCATTAATTAATGAGAATTAATGAGGGCTGAAGGAAGCGGAATGGGTGAATAAATAATGAGGGGGATATTAGAATTAATTAATTAATTAGAAGAAATTAAAGAGTTATTAGGGTTTAATTGGGATTAATGAGAACTTAATGATTGGAGCAGATAATTAATGAATTAATTAATAATAAAAAAATAATTGGAAAGAATTGATAAGCGCTTAAGATCAATTAATTAATTAATAAGTAATTATTAATTAATAATTAAAATAAAATAGTTAAAATAATCCTATTAATGGACCCAATGGGACCATATAATATATATTAATTAAAAATTAATTATGACGATTAATAAATTAATGAGAATTAAAAACTGGATTTTTTAATTAATAGAAAAATAGAAAAAAAAATAATATGCAAGAATATGCAAATTAATTAATTGTAATTAAAAAATTAAATGAAAAAAATTAACGAACCCAAAAAATTAATTAAAATTAATTAAAAATTATTTTTAAAAATTAATTAAAATTTTAAAATGAGGGGAAAAAAACTCAAAAAATAAAATATAATTAAAAATAATTAAATAAATATAATTAAATAAAAATAATTTAATTATAATTAATTAATATTAATAATAAAAACGATGCCGTTAATAATTAAATAACGCCGTAAATAATTAAAGCCATTAAAAAAGAATCGAAAATACCTTAAAAATGATTGAAAATGCCACTAAAAATAATTAATAATTAATAATTAATAATAATTAATAATAAAATAATACTGCACTGAACTCATTAAAAGTAATTAATTAAAAGGACTTTTGATTAAATAAGGAGCAAATAAATCAAAGCGGCTCATTAAGCGATAATTAATGCCTAATAATTCATTAATAATCATCCATCCAAGAGCCAATTACGAATAATTAATTACCTAAATAAAGAGCTCATTAATTAATTAAAATCATTAAAAACTAATTGATCAAATAATAATCAAAGAGTGATAATTAATAATTAAATAATTAAACGATACAATTAAAAGTTAATTAATAACCAGTTAATTAATCACCAAAGCGCTCCCCCCCCCATTAATAATAGCACTGAGTACCCCCCCCCTTAAAAATAATATCCCCCCCCCCATTAATAGTAATCCCCTATGCCCCCCCCCATATTAATAATGGCACAAGTATGGGAGGGGAGGGGTTACAGATGGGGGGGGGGGGTACAACACTGGGCAGGGGAGGGAGGTCTCTATAAGGGGAGGTCATAAAATGGAGGGGGGTCATATAATGGGGGAGTTGGATTAAATGGGAGGGCCGGTTAGAGCGGAGGGGGGAGGTTTAAAATGGGGAGTGGAGGTTAAGTGGGAGGGGGAGTCTAAACTATGGGGGGGGGGGTTAAAATGGGGGATGGGTTCTTAAAATGGAGGGTGTCTTAAAAGTGGGGAGGGATTAAAAATGGGGGGGGCAGCGTAAAATGGGGAGGGGGTCTTAAATGCGGAGGGGGGAGCTATATGGGGGGGTTAAATGGGGAGGTCTAAAATGCGGTGGGTGTAAATTGGGGGTGGGCTCTATTAATGGGGAGGGGGGGGGTATAAATGGGGAGGGTTTAAAATGGGGGCCTTGTTAAATGGGAGGGGGTGTCTTAATAATGGTGGGGTCTTATAATGGGGGGGTTAAATGGGGTGGGGGTTAAAATGGAAGGGTGGGGTAAATGGAGGGGGCTAAAAGGAAGGGGGTAAATAGAGATGGGGGAAGGGGGCTTAAAATGGGGGGGGGTTAATAAAATGGCGGGAATAAGGTGTTGGAGCTAGATATGGGGTGTGTTGCTGAGGGGGTCCATTTTAAGGGGGGGGCTTTAATTGGGGGGGTTAAATGAATTGTGCTGAGGGCCTGAATGTATAATGGGCGAGGAGGTACTGGGTGGGGTCATTTTAGGGGGGGGCCTTTAAAAGAGGATTAAGAATAATGGGGGTGATATGGGTGGGGGGCTGGGTTTCTGATGGGAGGGGGGCTTCTGATGGGGGGATAATTAATATAGGCCTGGGGGGCGGCTACTGATAATGAAGGGGGGGGGGCTGGGTAATGAGGGGGGCTGTCATTAAGGAGGTCATTGCTAATGGGGGGGGAGGGAGCGATATAAGGGGGGGGTCACATGGTTTGTCTGTGTTCATTTCTACCTACCCCCCCCCCCCCCTCCCTTTGCTCAAGGACTGCTATGGGGCGGAGCCATGTCTGCCCCCCCCTTCCACCCCATAGATATCAGCCATAGCCTCCGCCCTTTGGGGGGGCATGCTATGGGAAGGGGCCTGTGGGAGGTTGGGCCCACTATAGGGGATCCTATAGGGTCTCTGTACTATGGAGGTCTTCTGTGTCTATGTGATAGTAGGTCTCTATGCCGTTATGGGGCACTTATGCCCCCCCCACACACCACTTATGGGTCTGGATCCCACTTTATACCCCCCCACTTGTGGGTCTCCCCCTCCATTATGGGTCTGTATCCCCCTTATGACCCCCGCCTCACTTACGGGTCTGCCCCCCCCACTTATGGGTCTGATCCCCACTTATGGACCCCCCACCCCCCACTTATGTAGTCTCCCCCCCCCACTTATGGTCTGATACCCCAACTTATGACCCCACCCCCCCACATCTATGAGTTCTGAGCCCCCCACTATGGTTCTGAATCCCTACTTATACCCCCACTTATGGTGCTGATTCCCCCTCTATACCCCCCACTTAGGGGGTTCTTCCCCCATTGTCTGATCCCAACTTATGGACCCCACCCCCACTTATGGTCCTCCCCCAACTTATGGGTCATGATCCCCCCCCTTATGACCCACCACCCACCTAAGGGTCTGATCCCACTTAGGACCCCCCACCCCCCCACTTATGGTTGATCCCCCCACGTCATGGTCTGATCCCTAGATGACCCCACTGTATGGATCTGATCCCCCTTATACCCCCCACTTATGAGTCTTCCCCCACTTATGGGTCTGACCCACTTATGGACCCCCACCCCCACTTATGGGTCTCCCCCCAACTTTATGGGTCGGATCCCCCCCCTTATGACCCCCACCAACCCCCTATGGGTTATTCCACTTATGGACCCCCACACCCGCCCACTGATGGATCTCCCCCCCCAACTAAATGGTCTGTCCCCCTTTTACCCCACTTATGTGGTCCCCCCCCCCCATTTAGCCAAGCCCGAGCACTCCGTGAGCCCTTCTATACAGACCAAATACGACAGGAGCACGTCAAGCCCCCGTGCTGCCGCCTCCTCACCTCCACAACCTCATATTGCCGGGCGGAGCACGCCGTGCCCCCCCCGGGACCCCCCCCACCACCACCACGACCCCCCCCACCCCCAAGGGACACGGGGCGCTGTTGGTTCAGATTGGGCGTTACGAGGTCAGCCCCATGTGCCAGACAGGCCGGTGAAGGAGCGGAAGCTGACAGATGCCGCATGTGTAGGTCAGTATTGGGGGGGGCAATTGGGGGGTATGGGTAGTGGGAGGGGATGGGGGCAATAGGAATGGGGGGGCAATGGGGCAATTAGGAGGGGATGGTTCGAGTGCAATAGGAGGGGATAGGGGGATTGGGGAACGAATTAGGCAATGGAAAGGGATAGGGGGCAGTAGGAGGGATGGGGGGAATGGGAGGGGTATTGGGGGCAGTGGGCAATGGAAGGAGATGGGAGGGCAAGTGGGGGCAATGGGAGGGATGGGGATTAGGGCAATGGGAGGGATTGGGGCAATTGGGGGATGGGGAGTAATGGGGCAATGGGAAGATGGGGGTAGGTGGGGGCAATGAGGGGATGGGGCAATGGGGGCAATGGTAGGGATGGCGGGGCAGTTGGGGGTATGGGGTAAATGGGACAGTGGGAGGAAGGGCAATAGGGGTAATGGGAAGATGGAGTGGCCAATGGCGGCAAATAGGACGGGATGGGAGGCAATGGAGGGGAATGGGAGCAATGGAGGATGGGGGCATTGGGCAATGCGGGCAATGGGGAGATTAGGGGTATTGGGACAATGGAGGTGATAGGGGGCCAGTGGAGGTGGGGGGCAATGGGCAATGGGAAGGGATGGGAGGGCAATGGGGGCAATAGGAGGGTGGGAGGCAATGGGAGGGGATGGGGGGCATGGGGGCAACTGGGGGATAGGGTAATTGGGGACCAATGGGGGGATACGGGGGCAGTGGGAGGGGTGGGCGATGGGCAATAGAGGGGTGGGAGCAATGGGGAGGGGATGAGGGGCAGTTGGGGGGCAATGGAGGAGATAGGAGCAATAGGAGGGATTGGGGGCATTGGGGGCAATGGTAAGGGATGCGGAGGGCAATGGGGGGATGGGGGCAATGGGCGCAATAAGGAGGATTGGCGGCATATTGGGGGGATGGAGGAATGGGGGCAATTGGGGGGATGGGGGTATTTGGGGCAATGCAGGGAAGGGGGGCAATGGAGGCAAAGGGGGCAGTTGGGGGGCAATAGGAAGAGATTGGGAGGGGCAATGGCAATAGGAGGGTATGGGGGGGCAATTGGGGGGATGGGGGTAGGTTGGGCAATGGGAGGGATAAGGGCAAGAGGGAGCGGATGGAGGCAGTGGAGGGGAATGCGGGCAGTGGGGCAATGGGGGTATAGGGGGCATGGAGGAACTGGCAGCTGGGGCAGTGGGAAGGGATGGAGGCCAAGGGGGCAGTGGGGAGGATGAGGATACATGGGGGGCAAGGAGGGTGGGGGGCAATTGGGGGTATGGGAGTAATGGGGGGCAAGAAAGGGGATGGGGGAGTAGTTGGGGGCGAATGGAGGGTAAGGGGCATGGAGGGATGGGGAATGAGGATGGTGCAATTGCGTAGGCAGTGGTGGGTATGGGTCAGTGACGGAGGTATGGGGGGGGCAATGGGGCTGTTGGGCAAGGGGCAAATAGTGGGCAGTTGGGGGGATAGGGGCAGTTGGGGGCAATTGAGTGAGGGAGGGAGGCAATGGGGGGGCAATGAGGGGAGGGGGGCAATGGGGGGGTCATGGGGAGTAATGGGGGCAAAATTGGAGGGATGGGGGCAGGGGGGCCAATGAGGGGGATGGGCAAACATGGGGACAGGGGTATTGGGGGACAATGGAGTGAATGGGTTTGCTAGAGGGGCAATAAGGGAAGGGGATTGGATGGGGGTATTGGGGGGCAATAGAGGAATAGGGGGCAACTGGTGCAGTTGGGGCGCAATGCGGGGATATTGGGGGATGGGCACAAAATGGGGGGAAATAGGGGGTGTTGGGGAGCAATGGGAGTTGAGAGACAATTGGAGGGGAATGGGGGCAACTTGGAGGCAATAGAAGAGCGGAGGGGCAATTGGGGGAATGGGTAATAACAACCCCCCCAGTAATGACCCCCCCCCCCCCCCCCAGTAATCCCCCCCCCAGCGACGCCCACCTGCTCTCAATTGATCTGATGGCCGTTCTTCTTCACTGAGGCCACCTCGTTCTTTGGGGCCCCCCAGGAACCGCGGACCCCCCCCAACAAACAACGTGCCTGAACAAGCAGATGCATCAAGATCGGGTGGATGCGGGTATGAGGGGGGGGGTTATTATTTGGGGGGGGGACACAGACATCCCCCCCCAAACCCCATTAAATCAATGGGGGGGGGCACACATCACATCCCCCCCCCCCATCCCCAAACCCCAATTAATATAAATTGGGAGCGGGGCACTTTGGGTACTTTCATTGGGGGGGCACACACAACATCCCCCCCATCCCCAAACCCCATTAATATCAATGGGGGGGGCAACACAGACCCCCCCATCCCCAAACCCATTAATATCAATGGGGGGGGGGCACACCACACATTCACCCCCCCCATCCCCAAAACCCCATTAATATCAATGGGGGGGGGGACACACACATCTCCCCCCCATCCCCCAAACCCATTCATATCACATGGGGGGAGGGGGCACTTTGGGGGACTATTTATTGGGGGAGTGTCCTATTAATGGGGGGGGGGGGTCCATGCAGGGGCTTTCTTGAGGTGGTCGGGCATTTTGGTGCCATTTATGGGGTGCTCATGGAGGGGGGGTCATTGTAAGGGGGGGCCATTTTGGGGGGGGTCTTTTATTAATGCCCCCCCCCCTCCCAATTTATTCTAATGCAGGTGATCCGTCGACTACAAGAGCAGCACCGAAGAGTTGGGGGGAAGCATCTGCCCCCCCCCCAGATAGGAAACAGCCCCCCACCCCAAGCATGGCACTGTGATAAATGGGGGGGGGCACAGAGTGCTTTATTCTATTGGGCGGGGGGCACCAGTGTTGTTTCTAATGGGCCCCAACCCAAAGAGACCACGCGGTGCTTGATTTCAATTGGGGGAATGTAAAAGGAGGCACAGTGCTAATATTAAGATGGGGGGGGCACAGGGGGCTATTATTAATATGGGGGGGGAGAAAGTGCCATTAATGAATTGGGGGGGGGCAAAAAGGCGCCACTGTTTGATATGGTGGACAGGCAGAAAGCTCATTACATAATATGGGTCACAGGGGCTATTATTAATATTGGGGGGGCACAGGAGCCGATTAATTAATATGCGGGGGCACAGGGGTCATTATTAATATGGGGGGAGCACAAGAGCCTAATTAATGGTGAGGGGGGCACAGGGTTACTAGTAATAATGGGGGGGGCCAACAAATGCCCATATAATATTGCGGGGGCAACAGGATGCCTATATTAAATTATGGGGGCCACAAAGTGCCAGTATAATAAGCGGGGCATAGGGGGTTTAGTATTAAATAGGGGGGGCACAAGCATTATATATGGGGCACAGGGGAGTTTTTAATATGGGGGGGCAAGGGAGCCACCATTAGATATTCATGGGGGGGGGCCAGAACGTGCCAGTATTAAGATATGGGGGGGGGGGGGCACAGCAGCGGATTATTAATATGGGGCGGCACAGGAGATTAGTAATATAGCGGGGTGGCACAAAGTTTGCCATAATTAATATGGGGGGATGTGCACACGGGGTTACTTATTAATATGGGGGCAACAAAGTGCCATTAAGTTAATATGGGGGAGTACAGGGGTATTATCAATATGGGGGGGGAGCACAGAGACGCCATATTAATATGGGGGGCACAAAGTGCCAGTATTTAATATGGGGGGGGGAGGCACAGGCGGCTGTGACTAATATGGGGGGGGCATGAGAGCCATAATTGGGGGGGGGGGCAAAAATGGCTATTAATTAATATGGGGGGGCAAAGGTTGCCATTTATAATTTGGGGGGGCAAAAATGCAAATTAATTATGGGGGGCAGAAAGTTCCATTATTAATATGGTCACAGGTACTTAATTAATATGGGGGGGGCAGAAAGTGCCATTATTAATAGGGGGTGCACAAAATTTGCCATTTTAATATGGGGGGCACAGGGGTAGTATTAATATGGTGGGGACACAAGAGTGCCATTATAATATGGGGGGCAAAAATGGCTATAAATATGGGGGGGGGGTCAGAAAGTCCATCCTATTAATGGGGGGCACAGGGACTCAATTGATATGGGGAGGGGTTCAGAAAGTGCCATTAATAATTGGGGGGGCAACAGGGGTATTAATTAAATATGGGCGGCAGGAAAGT
>NW_015440459.1:1321-7806 GCF_001577835.2 Coturnix japonica | reverse complement strand
CCCACCACTTAGAATGGATTGACCCCAAAAGGGCCCATATTGACCCTAAATATGCCTGTATTGATCCCAAAAGGGCCCATATTGACCCCAAAAGGGCCATATAGACCCATATTGACCCTAAATAAGCCCATATAGACCCATATTGACCCTAAATAGGCCCATATTGACTCCAAAAGGGCCATATAGACCCATATTGACCATAAATGGGCCCATATTGACCCATATAGACCCCAAAAGTGCCATATAGACCATAAATGGACCCATATAGACCCTATTGACCCCAAATAGGCCCATATTGACCCTAAATGGCCCATATTGACCCCAAAAGGGCCATATAGACACATATAGACCCTAAATAAGCCCATATTGACCCCAAAAGGGCCTATATTGACCCATATAGACCCCAAATGGGGCCATATAGACCCCAAATAGGCCCATATCGACCCCAAATAGACCCATATTAACCCCAAAA
Organism: Coturnix japonica; assembly: GCF_001577835.2. Lineage (NCBI taxonomy): Eukaryota > Metazoa > Chordata > Aves > Galliformes > Phasianidae > Coturnix > Coturnix japonica. Next base: position 7,334 of record NW_015440459.1, on the reverse strand, counting down.
GGGCCATATAGACCCATATTGACCCTAAATGGGCCCATATTGACCCCAAATAGACCCATATTAACCCCAAAAGGGCCATATAGACACATATAGACCCTAAATAAGCCCATATTGACCCCAAAAAGGGCCTATATTGACCCATATAGACCCCAAATGGGGCCATATAGACCCCAAATAGGCCCATATCGACCCCAAATAGACCCATATAGACCCATATTGACCCCAAATGGCCCATATTGACCCTATTGACCCTATATGGGGCCCATATAAACCCATATTGGCCCTAAATAAGCCCATATAGACCCTACATGGCCATATAGACCCTATTGACCCTATATGTGCCCATATAGACCCATATAGACCCTAAATGGGCCCATATTGACCCCAAAAGGGCCATATAGACCCTATTGACCATATATGGGGCCCATATAGACCCATATTGACCCTAAGTAAGCCCATATTGACCCTAATAAGCCCATATAGACCCCAAAAGGGCCATATAGACACATATAGACCCTAAATAAGCCCATATAGACCCATATTGACCCTAAATAAGCCCATATAGACCCCAAAAGGGCCCATATAGACCCATATTGACCCCAAATGGGCCCATATTAATCCTAAATGGAGCCATAATGACCCCATAAGGGCCATATAGACCCATATTGACCCTAAATAGGCCCATATTGACCCCAAAAGGGCCATATAGACCCTATAGACCCTAAATGGGCCCATATAGACCCTATTGACCCTATATGGGGCCATATAGACCCATATTGACCCTAAATGGCCCATATTGACCCCAAAAGGGCCATATAGACCCATATAGACCCTAAATGTCCATATAGACCCTATTGACCCTATATGGGGCCCATATAGACCCATATTGACCCTAAATGGCATTAATTGACCCCAAATGGGCCCCATATTGTCCCATATTGACCCCAAATAGGCCCATATTGACCCTAAATAGCCCATATTGACCCCAAAAGGGCCATATAGACCCTATTGACCCTAAATAAGCCCATATAGACCCTACATGGCCATATAGACCCTATTGACCCTATATGGGGCCCATATGGATCCATATAGACCCATATAGACCCTAAATAAGCCCATATAGACCCTAAATGTCCATATAGACCCTATTGACCCTATATGGGGCCATATAGACCCATATAGACCCTAAATGGCATTAATTGACCCCAAATGGGCCCCATATTGTCCCATATCGACCCCAAATACGGGGGGGGGAGGGGGTTATGGTTATGGGTGGGGGGGGTCCAACCTTTAACGTCGAGGTCATCGTGTGTCCAAACCAGAACAAAAAAACCCAAAAAAAAAGACTAAAAAACTGTAGGAAAATAAAACATGCGCCGAAAATTGGGCGAAAATTCAAAGGGGGGGGGGGGCACTGCGCGGAAGCCACGCCCACTCGCGAAGCCACGCCCACAAATGGCGTAAGCCACGCCCACTGACGCCGTAAACCACGCCCACAAATGGCGTAAGCCACGCCCACAAACGAATTAAGCCACACCCGCAAATGGCTTAAGCCACGCCCCCGTACGAAGCCCCGCCCACCGACTGCTTAAGCCACGCCCATAGACGAATTAAGCCACGCCCTCACATGAAGCCACGCCCACCCGTGGAAGAAGCCACGCCCCCTCCCCCCCGCCCTATAAGTGCATTGGGAACATACGGCTGCCCCATAGAGACACATAGAGACCCATAGAGACCCCATAGAGACACATAGAGACACATAGAGACCCCATAGAGACCCATAGAGACCCATAGAGACCCATAGAGACCCATAGGGACTCATAGAGACCCCATAGAGACACATAGAGACCCATAGGGACCCACATGGACCCATAGAGACCCATAGAGACCCCATAGAGACCCACATGGACCCATAGAGACCCCATAGAGACACATAGGGACCCATAACCATCCCATAGAGACCCCATAGAGACCCATAGAGACCCCATAGGGACACATAAAGACCCCATAGAGACCCATAACCACCCCATAGAGACCCCATAGAGACCCACATGGACCCATAGATCCCCATAGAGACCCATAACCACCCCATAGAGACCCACATAGACCCATAGATACACATAGAGACCCATAGAGACCCCATAGATCCCCATGGAGACCCATAGAGACCCACATGGACCCATAGAGACCCATAGAGACCCCATAGATTCCAATAGAGACCCATAGAGACTCATAGAGACCCATAGAGACCCGTAACCATCCCATAGAGACCCATAGAGACCCCATAGATCCCCATAGACCCACACGGACCCATAGCCACCCCATAGATCCCCATAGAGATCCATAAAGACCCCATAGAGACCCACACGGACCCATAGAGACCCATAGAGACCCGTAACCACCCCATAGAGACCCATAGAGACCCCATAGATCCCCATAGACCCACACGGACCCATAGCCACCCCATAGATCCCCATAGAGATCCATAGAGACCCCATAGAGACCCACACGGACCCATAGAGACCCATAGAGACCCGTAACCACCCCATAGAGACCCATAGGGACCCATAGAGACCCCATAGAGACCCATAGAGACCCATAGGGACCCCAGACCCATAGAGACCCGTAACCACCCCATAGAGACCCATAGGGACCCATAGAGACACATAGAGACCCACATGGACCCATAGAGACCCATAGAGACCCCATAGAGACCCATAGGGACCCATAGAGACCCATAGAGACCCCATAGAGACCCACATAGACCCGTAACCACCCCATAGAGACCCATAGAGACCCATAGAGACCCATAGAGACCCACATGGACCCATAGAGACCCATAGAGACCCCATAGATCCCAATAGAGACCCATAGAGACCCCATAGATCCCAATAGAGACCCATAGAGACCCCATAGATCCCCATAGACCCACACGGACCCATAGCCACCCCATAGATTGCCAAAATAAAACCCCCAAATCCTTTATTTTTTCACCCCGAAAACCAGCCCCAAAATCGCCGTTTTTCACCCCAAAATCGACCCCAAAACCACCCCCAAAATCCCCCTATTTCACCCCAAACCCCCATCCAAAAACCCCTATTTCCCCCTCCCCAAAATCCCCCCATTTCACCCCAAAATCGACCCTAAAACCAGCCCTAAAATCCCCCATTTTCACCCCAAAACAGCCCCGAAAACCAGCCCCAAAATCCCTTATTTTCACCCCAAAACCCCCCATCAAAAACCTCCATTTCCCAGCCCCAAAATCGCCCTTTTTCACCCCAAAACCCCCATCAAAAACCTCCATTTCCGAGCCCCCAAATCCCTCCTTTTCACCCCAAAACCTCCCCAAAAACCAGCCCCAAAATCGCCCAATTTCAACCCAAAACCGCCCTGAAAACCAGCCCCAAAATCGCCCTTTTTCACCCCAAAACCCCCATCAAAAACCTCCATTTCCCAGCCCCAAAATCCCTCATTTTCACCCCAATTCCAGCCCCAAAATCGCCCTTTTTCACCCCAAAATCGACCCCAAAACCAGCCCCAAAATCCCACAATTTCACCCCAAAATCGACCCCAAAACCAGCCCCAAAATCCCCTATTTTCACCCCAAAAACCAGCCCCAAAATCGCCCTTTTTCACCCCAAAATCCCCCATCAAAAACCTCCATTTCCCAGCCCCAAAATCGCCCCTTTTCACCCCAACCCCCCCATCAAAAACCTCCATTACCCAGCCCCAAAATCGCCCTTTTTCACCCCAAAATCCCCATCAAAAACCTCCATTTCCCAGCCCCAAAATCCCTCATTTTCACCCCAAAAACCAGCCCCAAAATCGCCCTTTTTCACCCCAAAATCGACCCCAAAACCAGCCCCAAAATCGCCCTTTTTCACCCCAAAACCCCCCGTCAAAAACCTCCATTTCCCAGCCCCAAAATCCCCCATTTTCACCCCAAAACCTCCCCAAAAAACAGCCCCAAAATCGCCCTTTTTCACCCCAAAATCGACCCCAAAAATCCCTTATTTTCACCCCAATTCCAGCCCCAAAATCGCCCTTTTTCACCCCAAAACCCCCATCAAAAACCTCCATTTCCGAGCCCCCAAAATCGCCCTTTTTCACCCCAAAACCCCCATCAAAAACCTCCATTTCCCAGCCCCAAAATCCTCCAATTTCACCCCAAAACCAGCCCCAAAATCGCCCCTTTTCACCCCAAAACCACCCCAATTCCAGCCCCAAAATCGCCCTTTTTCACCCCAAAATCGACCCCCAAAATCCCTTATTTTCACCCCCAAAACCAGCCCCAAAATCGCCCTTTTTCACCCCAAAACCCCCCATCAAAAACCTCCATTTCCCAGCCCCAAAATCCCTCAATTTCACCCCAAAATCGATCCCAAAACCAGCCCCAAAATCGCCCTTTTTCACCCCAAAATCGACCCCAAAACCAGCCCCAAAATCCCTTATTTTCACCCCAAAACCAGCCCCAAAATCGCCCTTTTTCACCCCAAAATCGACACCCAAAATCGCCGTTTTTCACCCCAAACCCCCCATCAAAAACCTCCATTTCCCAGCCCCAAAATCCCCCCATTTCACCCCAAAATCGACCCCAAAACCAGCCCCAAAATCGCCCTTTTTCACCCCAAAACCGCCCAGAAAACCAGCCCCAAAATCCCCTATTTTCACCCCAAAAACCAGCCCCAAAATCCCTTATTTTCACCCCAAAACCCCCACCAAAAACCTCCATTTCCCAGCCCCAAAATCGCCCTTTTTCACCCCAAAACCCCCCATCAAAAACCTCCATTTCCCAGCCCCAAAATAGCCGTTTTTTGCCCCAAAACCCCCATCAAAAACCTCCATTTCCCAGCCCCCAAATCCCCCATTTTCACCCCAAAACCCCCATCAAAAACCTCCATTTCCCAGCCCCAAAATCGCTCAATTTCACCCCAAAATCGACCCCTAAAATCCCTTATTTTCACCCCAAAATCCCCCATTTCCCTGTACCCAAAATCGCCCTTTTTCACCCCAAAATCCCCATCAAAAACCTCCATTTCCCAGCCCCAAAATCCCCCAATTTCACCCCAAAATCGACCCCCAAAATCCCTTATTTTCACCCCAAAAACCAGCCCCAAAATCGCCGTTTTTCACCCCAAAACCCCCATCAAAAACCTCCATTTCCCAGCCCCAAAATCGCCCCTTTTCACCCCAAAACCACCCCAATTCCAACCCTAAAATCGCCCTTTTTCACCCCAAAATCGACCCCCAAAATCGCCCATTTTCACCCCAAAACTCCCCATCAAAAACCTCAATTTCCCAGCCCCAAAATCCCTCATTTTCACCCCAATTCCAGCCCCAAAATCGCCCTTTTTCACCCCAAAATCCCCATCAAAAACCTCCATTTCCCAGCCCCAAAATCGCCCCTTTTCACCCCAAAATCGACCCCCAAAATCGCCCTTTTTCACCCCAAAATCGACCCCAAAACCAGCCCCAAAATCCCTTATTTTCACCCCAAAACCCCCCATCAAAAACCTCCATTTCCCAGCCCCAAAATCGCCCTTTTTCAACCCAATTCCAGCCCCAAAATCGCCCTTTTTCACCCCAAAACCTCCCCAAAAAACAGCCCCAAAATCGCCCTTTTTCACCCCAAAATCTCCCCAAAAACCAGCCCCAAAATCGCCCTTTTTCACCCCAAANCAGCCCCAAAATCGCCCTTTTTCACCCCAAAATCTCCCCAAAAACCAGCCCCAAAATCGCCCTTTTTCACCCCAAACCCCCCATCAAAAACCTCCATTTCCCAGCCCCAAAATCGCCCTTTTTCACCCCAAAACCCCCCATCAAAAACCTCCATTTCCCAGCCCCAAAATCCCCCAATTTCACCCCAAAACCAGCCCCGAAATCGCCCCTTTTCACCCCAAAACCCCCATCAAAAACCTCCATTTCCCAGCCCCAAAATCGCCCTTTTTCACCCCCAAAATCGCCCTTTTTCACCCCAAAACCTCCCCAAAAACCAGCCCTAAAATCGCCCTTT
>NW_015440459.1:0-1240 GCF_001577835.2 Coturnix japonica | reverse complement strand
CGCCCTTTTTCACCCCAAAACCTCCCCAAAAACCAGCCCTAAAATCGCCCTTTTTCACCCCATTTCCCAGCCCCAAAATCGCCCTTTTTCACCCCAAAATCCCCCGTTTCCCAGCCCCAAAATCGCCCTTTTTCACCCCAAAACCCCCATCAAAAACCTCCATTTCCCAGCCCCAAAACCCCCCAATTTCACCCCAAAATCGACCCCCAAAATCCCTTATTTTCACCCCAAACCCCCATCAAAAACCTCCATTTCCCAGCCCTAAAATCCCTTATTTTCACCCCAAAATCCCCCATTTCCCTGTACCCAAAATCGCCCTTTTTCACCCCAAAACTCCCCATCAAAAACCTCCATTTCCCAGCCCCAAAATCGCCCTTTTTCACCCCAAAATCGACCCCCAAAATCGCCCTTTTTCACCCCAATTCCAGCCCCAAAATCGCCCTTTTTCACCCCAAAATCGACCCCCAAAATCCCCTATTTTCACCCCAATTCCAGCCCCAAAATCGCCCTTTTTCACCCAAAACCCCCCATCAAAAACCTCCATTTCCCAGCCCCAAAATCGCCCTTTTTCACCCCAATTCCAGCCCCCAAATCCCTTATTTTCACCCCAAAAACCAGCCCCAAAATCGCCCTTTTTCACCCNGCCCCAAAATCGCCCTTTTTCACCCCAATTCCAGCCCCCAAATCCCTTATTTTCACCCCAAAAACCAGCCCCAAAATCGCCCTTTTTCACCCCAAAACCCCCATCAAAAACCTCAATTTCCCAGCCCCAAAATCCCTCATTTTCACCCCAATTCCAGCCCCAAAATCGCCCTTTTTCACCCCATTTCCGAGCCCCAAAATCCCCTATTTTCACCCCAAAAACCAGCCCCAAAATCCCTTATTTTCACCCCAAAACCAGCCCCAAAATCGCCCTTTTTCACCCCATTTCCCAGCCCCAAAATCGCCCTTTTTCACCCCAAAACCCCCCATCAAAAACCTCCATTTCCCAGCCCCAAAATCGCCGTTTTTCACCCCAAACTCGCCCCGTTTTTTCCCATCCATCAAATCGCGGCACAAACAACGTCTCGGTCCCGCCGCAATTAACGGCGCCGTTAATTAAGCCCTAATTAAGGCCTCATTAATTAACCCGCCTCCGTTCATTCATTAATTAAACGCCTCCGTTAATTAATTAATTAATTACCGCCTCCGTTAATTAATTAACCGGGGGGGGGATTTAAAGGGGAAATGAGGCGGAAAT
>NW_015440458.1:6325-7888 GCF_001577835.2 Coturnix japonica | reverse complement strand
ATCCCTATTGACACCCCATAGACCCCATAGATCCCTATTGACACCCCATAGACCCCATAGATCCCTATTGACACCCCATAGACCCCATAGATCCCCCACAGACCCTATAGATCCCCCATAGACCCCATAGATCCCTATTGACACCCCATAAACCCCATAGACCCCATATATCCCCCACAGACCCTATAAATCCCCCATACCCGCAGGTGACCCGCTGTTACTTTGAGGGCGGTTTCCTGGACACCCCACAGACCCCATAGACCCCATAGATCCCCTATAGACCCCATAGACCCCATAGATCCCCCATAGACCACACAGACCCCATAGATCCCCCATAGACCCCATAGACCCCATAGATCCCCCACAGACCCCATAGACCCCATAGATCCCTATTGACACCCCACAGACCCCATAGATCCCCCATATCCCCAGGTGACCCACTGTTACTTTGAGGGGGGCTTCCTGTACACCTCACAGACCCCATAGACCTCATAGATCCCCCATAGACCCCATAGAACCCATAGATCCCATATTACCCCCATAGACCCTATAAATCCCCCACAGACCCTATAAATCCCCCATACCCGCAGGTGACCCGCTGTTACTTTGAGGACAGATTCCTGGACACCCCATAGACCCCACAGACCCCATAGACCCCATATAACCCCCACAGACCCCATAGACCCCATAGATCCCCCACAGACCCCATAGATCCCCCATAGACCCTATAAATCCCCCATATCCAGGTGACCCACTGTTACTTTGACGGCGGGTTCCTGGACACCCCATAGACCCCACAGACCCCATAGACCCCATAGATCCCTATTGACACCCCACAGACCCCATAGACCCCATAGATCCCCCATAGACCCCATAGACCCCATAGATCCCCTATAGACCCCATAAATCCCCCATATCCAGGTGACCCGCTGTTACTTTGAGGGGGGTTTCCTGGCCACCCCACAGACCCCATAGACTCCATATATCCCTATTGACACCCCACAGACCCCATAGACCCTATAAATCCCCCATAGACCCTATAAATCCCCTATAGACCCTATAAATCCCCTATACCCCCAGGTGACCCGCTGTTACTTTGAGGGCGGGTTCCTGGCCACCCCATAGACCCCATAGATCCCATAGATCCCTCATAGACCCCACAGACCCCATAGACCCCATAGACCCCATAGACCCCATAGACCCCATAGATCCCCCATAGACCCCATAGACCCCATAAATCCCCTATAAATCCCCTATAAATCCCCTATAAATCCCCTATAGACCCCATAAATCCCCTATATACCCCATAAATCCCCCATATCCAGGTGACCCGCTGTTACTTTGAGGGGGGTTTCCTGGCCACCCCACAGATCCCATAGACCCCATAGATCCCTATTGACACCCCACAGACCCCATAGACCCCATAGACCCCATAGACCCCATATTACCCCCATAGCCCCTATAAATCCCCTATAAATCCCCTATAAATCCCCCATATCCAGGTGACCCGCTGTTACTTTGATGGCGGGTTCCTGGCCACCCCACAGACCCCACAGACCCCAT
>NW_015440458.1:0-1110 GCF_001577835.2 Coturnix japonica | reverse complement strand
ATAGACCCTATAAATCCCCTATAGACCCTATAAATCCCCCACAGACCCTATAAATCCCCCATATCCAGGTGACCCGCTGTTACTTTGAGGGCGGGTTCCTGGCCACCCCATAGACCCCATAGAACCCATAAATCCCCCATAGACCCTATAAATCCCCCTTAGACCCCATAGATCCCTACTGACACCCCATAGACCCTATAAATCCCCATATCCAGGTGACCCGCTGTTACTTTGAGGGCGGGTTCCTGGCCACCCCACAGACCCCATAGACCCCATAGATCCCCCATAGACCCCATAGACCCCATAGACCCCATATAACCCCCACAGACCCCATATAACCCCCACAGACCCTATAAATCCCCCATATCCAGGTGACCCGCTGTTACTTTGAGGGCGGGTTCCTGGCCACCCCATAGACCCCATAGACCCCATAGACCCCATAAATCCCCCATAGACCCTATAAATCCCCCATATCCAGGTGACCCGCTGTTACTTTGAGGGGGGTTTCCTGGCCACTCCACAGACCCCATAGACCCCATAGATCCCCCATAGACCCCATAGACCCCATATAACCCCCACAGACCCCATATATCCCCTATAGACCCTATAAATCCCCTATAAATCCCCCATATCCAGGTGACCCGCTGTTACTTTGATGGCGGGTTCCTGGCCACCCCACAGACCCCACAGACCCCATAGATCCCCCATAGACCCCATAGACCCCATATAACCCCCACAGACCCCATATATCCCCTATAGACCCTATAAATTCCCTATAGACCCCATAAATCCCCCATAGACCCCATAGACCCTAGAGATCCCCTATAGACCCTATAAATCCCCTATAAATCCCCTATAAATCCCCCATATCCAGGTTACCCGCTGTTACTTTGAGGGCGGGTTCCTGGCCACCCCACAGACCCCATAGACCCCATAGATCCCCCATAGACCCCATAGACCCCATATAACCCCCACAGACCCCATAGATCCCCCATAGACCCCATAGACCCCATAGATCCCCTATAGACCCTATAAATCCCCCATATCCAGGTGACCCACTGTTACTTTGAGGGCGGTTTCCTGGACACCCCACAGACCCCACAGACCCCA
>NW_015440457.1:5671-7893 GCF_001577835.2 Coturnix japonica | reverse complement strand
CTATAGGGTCTGGAAGGGGGGGATCCTATAGGGGGCCCTATAGAAGACAAGGGGGGTAGAAGATCCCTCTATAGGACGACTATAGAGTGCCCTTACAGGGATGTATGGAATCTATAGGGTGTTCTTAAGGGGATGTATGGATTATAGGGGATGTATGGGTCTATAGGGATGTATGGGATCTAATGGGTTGGCCCTATAGGGGATTGTATGGGTCCTATAGGAGATTGTATGGAGATCTATAGGGTGTCCCTATAGGGATGTAGGGCTATAGCGATGTATGGGTCTATAGGGTTCTATGGGATCTATAGGGGATGTATGGGGTCTATAGGGTGCCCTATAGGGGATGTATGGGATCTATAGGGGATGTATGGGGTCTATAGGGTGCCCTATAGGGGATGTATGGGGTCTATAGGGGATGTATGGGGTCTATAGGGAACCCTATAGGGGATGTATGGGATCTATAGGGGATGTATGGGGTCTATAGGGTGCCCTATAGAGGATGTATGGGATCTATAGGGGATGTATGGGATCTATAGGGAGCCCTATAGGGTATATATGGGATCTATAGGGTGCCCTATAGGGGATGTATGGGATGTACAGGGTGCCCTATAGAGGATGTATGGGGTCTATAGGGGATATATGGGATCTATGGGGCCCTACAGGGGACGTATGGGGTCTATAGGGTGCCCTATAGAGGATGTATTGGGTCTATAGGGTACCCTACAGGGGATGTATGGGGTCTATAGGGGATGTATGGGATCTATAGGGGATGTATGGGATCTATAGGGTGCCCTATAGAGGATGTATATGGTCTATAAGGGATGTATGAAGTCTATAGGGGATGTATGGGATCTATAGGGTGCCCTATAGGGGATGTATAGGATCTATAGGGTGCCCTATAGGGGATATATGGGATCTATAGGGTATATATGGGATCTATAGGGTGTCCTATAGAGGATGTATGGGGTCTATAGGGGATGTATGGGATCTATAGGGTGCCCTATAGGGGATGTATGGGGTCTATAGGGGATATATGGGATCTATAGGGTGCCCTGTAGGGGTTGTATGGGGTCTATAGGGGATCTATGGGGTCTATAGGGTGTCCTATAGGGGATGTATGGGATCTATAGGGGATGTATGGGATCTACAGGGTGCCCTATAGAGGATGTATGGGGTCTATAGGGGATATATGGGATCTATAGGGTGCCCTATAGGGTATATATGGGATCTATAGGGGATGTATGGGGTCTATAGGGTGCCCTATAGGGGATGTATGGGGTCTATAGGGAGCCCTATAGGGGATGTATGGGATCTATAGGGTGTCCTATAGGGGATGTATGGGATCTATAGGGGATGTATGGGGTCTATAGGGTGCCCTATAGGGGATATATGGGATCTATAGGGGATGTATAGGATCTATAGGGAGCCCTATAGGGGATGTGTGGGGTCTATAGGGGATGTATGGGGTCTATAGGGTGCCCTATAGGGGATATATGGGATCTATAGGGGATCTATGGGGTCTATAGGGTGCCCTATAGGGGATGTATGGGGTCTATAGGGGATGTATGGGGTCTATAGGGTGCCCTATAGGGGATGAATGGGGTCTATAGGGGATGTATGGGGTCTATAGGGTGCCCTATAGGGGATATATGGGATCTATAGGGGATGTATGGGGTCTATAGGGTGCCCTATAGGGGATGTATGGGATCTATAGGGTGTCCTATAGGGGATATATGGGATCTATAGGGGATGTATGGGATCTATAGGGTGCCCTATAGGGGATGTATGGGGTCTATAGGGGATGTATGGGGTCTATACAGCTGCCCTATAGGGGATGTATGGGATCTATAGGGAGCCCTATAGGGGATGTATGGGATCTATAGGGGATGTATGGGGTCTATAGGGGATGTATGGGATCTATAGGGAGCCCTATAGGGGACGTATGGGATCTATAGGGAATGTGTGGGGTCTATAGGGTGCCCTATAGGGGATGTATGGGGTCTATAGGGGATGTATGGGGTCTATAGGGTGCCCTATAGGGGATGTATGGGGTCTATAGGGGATGTATGGGGTCTATAGGGTGCCCTATAGGGGATGTATGGGATCTATAGGGTGTCATATAGGGGATATATGGGATCTATAGGGCTGCCCTATAGGGGATATATGGGGTGACAGTGTGCCCTATAGGGGATATATGGGGTCGATGTGCCCTATAGGGGATC
>NW_015440457.1:0-1024 GCF_001577835.2 Coturnix japonica | reverse complement strand
CCCATAGAGACCCCATAGTGCCCCATAGAGACCCATAGAGACCCCATAGGGACCCATAGAGACCCATAGAGACCCATAGGGACCCATAGAGACCCATAGGGACCCATAGGGACCCATAGGGACCCATAGAGACCCATAGGGACCCATAGAGACCCATAGGGACCCGTAGAGACCCATAGAGACCCATGGGGACCCCATAGACCTCATAGAGACCCCATAGGGACCCATAGAGACCCATAGAGACCCCATAGGGACCCATAGAGACCCATAGAGACCCCATAGGGACCCATAGGGACCCATAGAGACCCCATAGTGCCCCATAGAGACCCCATAGACCCCATAGAGACCCCTTAGTGCCCCATAGGGACCCACAGAGACCCCATAGACCCCATAGAGACCCCTTAGTGCCCCATAGGGACCCATAGAAACCCCATAGACCCCATAGAGACCCCATAGACCCCTTAGTGCCCCATAGAGACCCCACAGAGACTCCATAGTGCCCCATAGAGACCTCATAGACCCCATAGAGACCCCATAGTGCCCCATAGAGACCCCATAGAGACACATAGAGACCCATAGAGACCCCATAGGGACACATAGAGACCCCATAGAGACCCATAGGGACCCATAGGGACACATAGGGACCCATAGGGACTCCTTAGTGCCCCATAGAGACCCCATAGTGACCCCATAGGGACCCACTGAGACCCCATAGGAACCCATAGAGACCCATAGAGACCCATAGAGACCCCATAGTGACCCCATAGTGCCCCATAGAGACCCATAGAGACCCCATAGAGAAGCATAGGGACCCCTTAGTGCCCCATAAAGACCCCATAGACCCCATAGAGACCCCATAGGGACCCATAGAGACCCCTTAGTGCCCCATAGAGACCCCTTAGTGCCCCATAGAGACCCCATAGACCCCATAGAGACCCCATAGAGACCCATAGAGACCCCATAGGGACCCATAGAGACCCCATAGAGACCCCATAGAGTCCCCATAGTGCCCCATAGAGACCCA
>NW_015440456.1:12611-14305 GCF_001577835.2 Coturnix japonica | reverse complement strand
CATTGGGGTATATGGGGTCCCATTGGGGTATATGGGGTCCCATTGGGGGTCCTGAGGGGTTATAAGGGATCCTGGATGAGTTTAATAACGGGGTCGTGCTGACCAACAGACCCCTACGGGATGGGGAGATGTTTGAGGTGGGTCCTATGGGGTATATGGGGTCCCATTGGGGTATATGGGGTCCCATTGGGGTCTATGGGGTCCCTATGGGGTATATGGGGTCCAACTGGGAGTCCTATTGGGGTATATGGGGTCCTTTGGGAGGTATATGGGATCCCATTGGGGTATATGGGATCCCATTGGGGTATATGGGGTCCTATTGGGGTATATGGGGTCCCATTGGGGTATATGGGGTCTATGGGGTCCCATTGGGGTCCTATTGGGGTCTATGGGGTCTGTGGGATCCCATTGGGGTCCCATTGGGGTATATGGGGTCCCATTGGGGGTATATGGGGTCCCATTGGGGTATATGGGGTCCCATTGGGGTCCCAGTGGGGTCCTATGGGGTCTATGGGATCCCTTTGGGGTATATGGGATCCCATTGGGGTATATGGGGTCCCATTGGGGTATATAGGGTCCCAGTGGGGTATATGGGGTCCCATTGGGGTATATGGGGTCCCATTGGGGTATATGGGGTCCTATGGGGTCTATGGGGTCCCATTGGGGTATATGGGGTCCTATGGGGGGTATATGGGGTCCCATTGGGGTCCCATTGGGGTATATGGGGTATATGGATGGGATCCCATTGGGGTATATGGGGTCCCATTGGGGTATATGGGGTCCAACTGAGGGTCCTATTGGGGTATATGGGATCCCAATGGGGTATTTAGGGTCCCGTTGGGGTATATAGGGTCCTATGGGGGGTCTGTGGGGTCCCATTGGGGTCCTATTGGGGTATATGGGGTCCCATTGGGGTATATGGGATCCCATTGGGGTATATGGGGTATGGGAGGACATTGGGGTGTATGGGGTCCTATAGGACATTGGGGTATATGGGGTCCCATTGGGGTCTATGGGGTCCCATTGGGGGTCCTGAGGGGTTATAGGGGACCCTCGATGAGTTTAATAACGGGGTCGTGCTGACCAATAGACCCCTACGGGATGGGGAGATGTTTGAGGTGGGTCCTATGGGGTCTATGGGATCCTATTGGGGTCCCATTGGGGTATATGGGGTCCTATTGGGGTATATGGGGTCCTATGGGGTATATGGGATCCCAGTGGGGTATATGGGGTCTATGGGATCCCATTGGGGTCCTATTGGGGTCTATGGGGTCCCATTGGGGTATGGGGTACTATTGGGATATGAGGGGTTCCATTGGGTATATGGGGTTCCATTGGGGTATATGGGGTCCCATTGGGGTATATGGGGTCTATGGGGTCCCTATGGGGTATATGGGGTCCCATTGGGCTCCTATTGGGGTCTATGGTGTCTATGGGATCCCATTGGGGTCCCATTGGGGTATATGGGGTCCCATTGGGGTATATGGGGTCCCATTGGGGTCCCATTGGGGTATATGGGGTCCCATTGGGGTATATGGGGTTCCATTGGGGGTCCTATGGGGTATGGGGTCCCATTGAAGCCCCCCTTGGCATATAGGGTCCCATTGGGGTATATGGGGTCCCATTGGGTGTCCTATGGGGTATATGGGATCCCATTAGGGTATATGGGGTTCCATTGGGGGTCCCATTGGGTT
>NW_015440456.1:9195-11318 GCF_001577835.2 Coturnix japonica | reverse complement strand
TATGGGGTCCCATTGGGTGTCCTATGGGGTATATGGGATCCCATTAGGGTATATGGGGTTCCATTGGGGGTCCCATTGGGTTATATGGGGTCTATGGGGTCCCATTGGGGTGTACGGGCACACAGTGGGGTGTATGGGCACACAGTGGGGTGTATGGGCACACAGTGGGGTGTATGGGCACACAGTGGGGTATATAGGGACACAGTGGGGTATATAGGGTCTATGGGATCCCATTGGGGTCCTATTGGGGTCTATGGGGTCTATGGGATCCCATTGGGGTTCCAGTGGGGTATATGGGGTCCTATGGGGTCTATGGGATCCTATTGGGGTATATGGGGTCCCATTGGGGTATATGGGGTCCTATGGGGTCTATGGGATCCCATTGGGGTCCCAGTGGGGTATATGGGGTCCTATGGGGTATATGGGATCCCACTGGGGGTCCTATTGGGGTATATGCGTTCCCTATGGGGTATATGGGGTCCCATCGGGGTATATGGGATCCCATTGGGGTATATGGGGTCCCAGTGGGGTATATGGGGTTCTATGGGGTCTATGGGATCCCATTGGGGTATATGGGATCCCATTGGGGTATATGGGGTCCCAGTGGGGTATATGGGGTCTATGGGGTCCCATTGGGGTATATGGGGTCCCATTGGGGTATATGGGGTCTATGGGGTCCCAGTGGGGTATATGGGGTCCCATTGGGGTATATGGGGTCCCATTGGGGTATATGGGGTCCCATTGGGGTATATGGGGTCCCATTGGGGTCTATGGGGTCCCTATGGGGTATATGGGGTCCAACTGGGAGTCCTATTGGGGTATATGGGGTCCTATGGGAGGTATATGGGATCCCATTGGGGTATTGGGGGTCCCATTGGGGTATATGGGGTCCCAGTGGGGTATATGGGGTCTATGGGGTCCCATTGGGTTATATGGGATCCCATTGGGGTATATAGGATCCCATTGGGTTATATGGGATCCCATTGGGTTATATGGGATCCCATTATGGGTCTGGGGTCCCCATTGAAGCCCCNCCATCGGGGTATATGGGGTCCAACTGAGGGTCCTATTGGGGTATATGGGGTCTATGGGATCCCATTGGGGTATATAGGGTCCCAGTGGGGTATATGGGGTATTTGGGGGGTCCTGGGGGTCCTGAGGGGTATTTAGGGGGGTCCTGAGGGGTTATAGGGGGGTAATGAGGGGTTATAGGGGACCCTCGATGAGTTTAATAACGGGGTCGTGCTGACCAATATGCCACTGAGGGATGGGGAGATGTTTGAGGTGGGTCCTATGGGGTATATGGGGTCCTATGGGGTCCCTATGGGGTCATATGGGGTCCTATGGGGTATTTGGGGTCCCATTGGGGTATATGGGGTCCTATGGGGTATATGGGGTCCCATTGGGGTATATAGGATCTATGGGATCCCATTGGGGTTCCAGTGGGGTATATGGGGTCCTATTGGGGTATATGGGGTCCCATTGGGGTATATAGGGTATGTGGGGTCCCATTGGGGTATATGGGGTCCCATTGGGGGTCCTGAGGGGTTATAGGGGATCCTGGATGAGTTTAATAACGGGGTCGTGCTGACCAATAGACCCCTACGGGATGGGGAGATGTTTGAGGTGGGTCCTATGGGGTATATGGGGTCCTATGGGGTCCCATTGGGGTCTCATTGGGGTATATGGGGTCCCATTGGGGTCCCATTGGGGTCTATGGGGTCCCATTGGGGTCTATGGGGTCCTAAGGCCCCTAAGGGATGGGGAGATGTTTGAGGTGGGTCCTATGGGGTATATGGGGTCTATGGGGTCCTATTGGGGTATATGGGATCCCATTGGGGTCCCATTGGGGTATATGGGGTCCTAAGGCCACTGAGGGATGGGGAGATGTTTGAGGTGGGTCCTATGGGGTCTATGGGATCTATGGGATATATGGGGTCCAACTGAGGGTCCTATTGGGGTATATGGGGTCCTATTGGGGTATGGGGTCCCATTGGGGTATGGGGTGGGTCCCATTGGGGTCCCAGTGGGGTATATGGGGTCCTATGGGGTATATGGGGTATATGGGGTCCTATAGGGTATTTAGGGTCTCAGCGGGGTATATGGGGTCCTATGGGGTATAT
>NW_015440456.1:6352-7765 GCF_001577835.2 Coturnix japonica | reverse complement strand
ACCCACTCATTAACCCCTCCCCCTTATAGTTAATTAACAGGAGCCTTAATTAACACACACCCCCCCCATAAGGTACCATTGGATGTGGGATTAACACCCCCCCATTTTACCTAATTAACATACTCCCTAATTAACATACCTGATAATTAACATACCCACTAATTAACCCCACCCCTTAGCTAATAAACATACCCACTCATTAACTCCTCCCCCTCATAGTTAATTAACAGGGACCTTAATTAACACCCCCCCCCCCTCCATTGGGTACCATTATAATGAGTGGTTGTGGGATTAACACACCCCCCCTTTACCTAATTAACATACTCCCTAATTAACATACCTGATAATTAACATACCCGCTAATTAAACCCCCCTCTTAGCTAATTAACATACCCACTCATTAACCCCTCCCCCTCATAGTTAATTAACAGGAGCCTTAATTAACAGCCCCCCCCCCCTCCATTGGGTACCATTATAATGAGTGATTGTGGGATTAACACCCACCCCCTTTACCTAATTAACAAGCTCCCTAATTAACATACCTGATAATTAACATACCTGCTAATTAACCCTCCCTCTTGGCTAATTAGCATACCCACTCATTAAGCCCTCCCCCTCATAGTTTATTAACAGGAGCCTTAATTAACAGCCCCCCCCCCCCTCCTCCATTGGGTACCATTATAATGAGTGGTTGTGGGATTAACACCCCACCCACCCTTAGCTAATTAACATACCCGCTAATTAACATACCCACTAATTAACATACCCGCTCATTAACTCCACCCCTTAGCTAATTAACATACCCACTCATTAACCCCAATCCCCTCTCATAGTTAATTAACAAAGCCTTAATTAAACCCCCCCCGCATTAGGTACCACAGATGTGGAATTAACACACCCCCCCCCCTTTACCTAATTAACATACCTGCTAATTAACATAACCACTAATTAACATACCCCCTAATTAACCACACCCCTTAGCTAATAAACATACCCACTCGTTAACTCCTCCCCCTTATAGTTAATTAACAAGCCCTTAATTAACCCCCCCCCCCCATTAGGTACCATTATGATGAATGGATCCTCACCAATGGGTTAACCTGATTAACACCCTTTAGCTAATTAACATATCTGCTAATTAACATACCCACTAATTAACCCCACCCCTTAGCTAATTAATATACCCACTCATTAACCCCTCCCCCTTATAGTTAATTAACAGGAGCCTTAATTAACACCCCCACCCCCCCTTAAGGCACCATGGATGTGGGATTAACACCACCCCTTTACCTAATTAACATACTCCCTAATTAACATACCTACTAATTAACATACCCACTAATTAGCTCCCCCTCTTAGCTAATTAACATACCCACTCATTAACCCCTCCTCCTTATCGTTAATTAACAGGAG
>NW_015440456.1:0-1212 GCF_001577835.2 Coturnix japonica | reverse complement strand
CTATGGGGTCTATGGGGTATCTATGGGGTCTATGGGGTGTCAATGGGGTCTATGGGGTATTAATGGGGTCTATGGGGTATCAGTGGGGTATCAATGGGGTCTATGGGGTATTAATGGGGTCTATGGGGTATCAGTGGGGTATCAATGGGGTCTATGGGGTATTAATGGGGTCTATGGGGTATCTATGGGGTCTGTGGGGTATCTATGGGGTCTAAGGTGTCTATGGGGTATCTATGGGGTATCAATGGGGTCTATGTGGTCTATGGGGTATCTATGGGGTCTATGGGATATTAATGGGGTCTATGGGGTATCTATGGGGTATCTATGGGGTCTATGGGGTATCAATGGGGTCTATGGGGTATCTATGTGGTCTATGGGATATCTATGGGGTCTATGGGGTATCTATGGGGTCTGTGGGGTCTATGGGGTATCTATGGGGTCTATGGGGTATCTATGGGGTCTATGGGGTATCAATGGGGTCTATGGGGGGGCAATTGGGGGCCATATAGGGTCTATGGGGGACAATGGGGTCTATGGGGTATCAATGGGGTCTATGGGGTATCTATGGGGTCTATGGGGTATTAATGGGGTCTATGGGGTATCAATGGGGTATCAATGGGTCTATGGGGTATTAATGGGGTCTATGGGGTATCTATGGGGTCTATGTGGTCTATGGGGTATCTATGGGGTATCTATGGGGTCTATGTGGTCTATGGGGTGTCAATGGGGTCTATGGGGTATCTATGGGGTCTATGGGGTATTAATGGGGTCTATGGGGTATCAGTGGGGTCTAAGGGGTCTATGGGGTATCTATGGGGTATCAATGGGGTCTATGTGGTCTATGGGGTATCTATGGGGTCTGTGGGGTATCTATGGGGTCTATGGGGTATCTATGAAGTATCAATGGGGTATCTATGGGGTCTATGGGGTATCTATGGGGTCTATGGGGTATCAATGGGGTCTGTGGGGTATCTATGGGGTATCAATGGGGTTTCTATGGGGTCTATGGGGTATCTATGGGGTCTGTGGGGTGTCAGTGGGGTCTATGGGGTATCTATGGGGTCTATGGGGTCTATGGGGTGTCTATGGGGTCTATGGGGTATTAATGGGGTCTATGGGGTATTAATGGGGTCTATGGGGTATTAATGGGGTCTATGGGGTATCAGTGGGGTATCAATGGGGTCTATGGGGTATTAATGGGGTCTATGGGGT
>NW_015440455.1:0-7968 GCF_001577835.2 Coturnix japonica | reverse complement strand
CCCCCCCCCCTTCCATTGCCGCTGTGCAGGTGGTGCTGAGCGCGGGGCAGAGCGCGGAGCTGGGGCAGCGTGTGGCCAAGGAGCTGATGGAGGAGCTGGGGGTCACGGACGAGGAGCTGGAGAGTGCGGCCTACCTGGATCTGATGCTCTGCAACGGGGGGGGAACAGGGACTGAGTAAACTGAGCTGGGATGAACTGGACTGGACTGGGCTGGGATGAATTGAACTGGGCTGAACTGAATCAAACTGAACTGAACTGGGCTGGACTGGGCTGGGCTGGACTGGACTGGACTGGGCTGATCTAGAGCTGAACTGAGCTGGACTGAATTGGACTGAACTGACCTGAACTGGACTGGACTGAACTGGGCTGAGCTGAACTGAACTGAATTGGACTGGGCTGAGCTGAACTGAATTGGACTGAACTGAACTGAATTGGACTGGACTGAACTGAACTGGACTGAACTGAGCTGAATTGAACTGGGCTGAAATGAACTGAATTGGACTGGACTGAACTGAATTGGACTGGACTGAACTGGACTGAACTGGGCCGGACTGGGCTGAACTGGGCTGAACTGAATTGAACTGGGCTGAAATGAACTGAACTGAACTGGGCTGAATTGAACTGAACTGAATTGAACTGGGCTGATCTAGAGCTGAACTGGGCTGAACTGAACTGAATTGGACTGGGCTGAACTGAACTGAGCTGAACTGGGCTGAACTGAACTGAGCTGAACTGGGCTGAACTGAACTGAATTGGACTGAACTGAGCTGAACTGAACTGAACTGGGCTGAGCTGAACTGGACCAAACTGAACTGGACCGAACTGAACTGGGCTGAATTGGGCTGAACTGAACTGAACTGAGCTGAGCTGAACTGAACTGGGCTGAACTGAACTGAACTGGACCAAACTGAACTGGGCTGAGCTGAACTGGGCTGAATTGGGCTGAACTGAACTGAGCTGAACTGGACTGGGCTGAACTGAGATGAACAGAACTGAACTGAGATGAACAGAACTGGGCTGAACTGAACTGAACTGGGCTGAATTGAACTGAACTGAATTGGACTGGGATGAACTGGACTGGGCTGAACTAGGCTGAACTGAACTGGACCGAACTGAACTGGACTGAACTGAATTGAACTGGGCTGAAATGAACTGAATTGGACTGGACTGAACTGAACGGAACTGGGCTGAACTGAACTGAATTGGACTGGACTGAACTGGGCCGGACTGGGATGAACTGGGCTGAACTGGGCTGAACTGAATTGAACTGAACTGGGCTGAACTGAACTGAACTGAACTGAATTGAACTGGGCTGATATAGAGCTGAACTGGGCTGAACTGAACTGTACTGAATTGGACTGGGCTGAACTGAGAGCTGAAATGAACTGGACTGAACTGAACTGAATTGGACTGAACTGAGCTGAACTGAACTGAACTGGGCTGAACTGAACTGAACTGAACTGAATTGGACTGGACTGGACTGGACTGGACTGGACTGGACTGGACTGGACTGGACTGGACTGAACTGAACTGAACTGAGCTGAACTGAATTGAACTGGACTGAACTGGACTGAACTGAACTGAATTGAACTGGGCTGAACTGAACTGAATTGGACTGAACTGAACTGAATTGGACTGGACTGAACTGGACTGAACTGGGCCGGACTGGGATGAGCTGGGCTGAACTGAACTGGACCAAACTGAACTGGGCTGAATTGGACTGAACTGAACTGAGCTGAGCTGAGCTGAGCTGGACTGGGCTGAACTGAGATGAACAGGACTGGGCTGAACTAAACTGGGCTGAACTGAATTGGACTGGGCTGAACTGGGCTGAGCTGAACTGAACTAAACTGGGCTGAACTGAACTGAATTGGACTGAACTGGGCTGAACTGGGCTGGACTGGGCTGAATTGAACTGAACTGAATTGAACTGGGCTGATATAGAGCTGAGCTGGGCTGAACTGAACTAAACTGAACTGAATTGGACTGGGCTGAACTGAGAGCTGAGCTGAACTGGGCTGAACTGAACTGAGCTGAACTGGGCTGAACTGAACTGAATTGGACTGAACTGAGCTGAACTGAACTGAACTGGGCTGAACTGAACTGGGCTGAATTGAACTGAACTGAATTGAACTGGACTGAACTGAACTGAACTGGGCTGAACTGAACTGAACTGAATTGGACTGGACTGAACTGGGCTGGACTGGGCTGAACTGAACTGAATTGAACTGTGCTGAATTGAACTGGGCTGGGCTGAACTGAACTGAACTGAGCTGAACTGAACTGAGCTGGGCTGAACTGAACTGGGCTGAACTGAGCTGAACTGAATTGAGCTGGGCTGAACTGAACTGAATTGGACTGGACTGAACTGAACTGGGCTGAGCTGAACTGAATTGAACTGGGCTGATCTAGAGCTGAACTGGGCTGAACTGAGATGAACAGAACTGGGCTGAACTGAATTGGACTGGGCTGAACTGAACTGAATTGGACTGGACTGAACTGGGCTGAACTGAACTGAACTGGGCTGAATTGAACTGAACTGAATTGGACTGGGCTGAACTGAGAGCTGAGCTGAACTGGACTGAACTGAACTGAATTGGACTGAACTGAACTGGGCTGAGCTGGGCTGAACTGAACTGAACTGAACTGAATTGGACTGAACTGAGCTGAACTGAATTGAGCTGGGCTGAACTGAACTGAACTGGGCTGAACTGGACCGAACTGAACTGGGCTGAATTGGGCTGAACTGAACTGAACTGGGCTGAGCTGAGCTGAACTGAGTTGAATTGAACTGAGCTGAATTGAGCTGAGTTGAGTTGAGTTGAGTTGAGTTGAGTTGAACTGAGTTGAGTTGAGCTGAACTGAAGAGTTGAGTTGAGTTGAATTGAGTTGAGTTGGGTTGTGCTGAACTGAACTGAATTGAACTGAATTGAGTTGAACTGAACTGAACTGAGCTGAATTGAGCTGAACTGAACTGAATTGAGCTGAACTGAGCTGAGCTGCTCTGGTCCTGCCGTGCCGGTCCAATAAAGCTGTGCCAGATGCCATTATCCGTGTCCATCCGTGTCCATCCGTGTCCATCCGTGTCCATCGTGTCCATCCGTGTCCATCCGTGTCCATCCGTGTCCATCCGTGTCCATCGTGTCCATCCTCCTGTGTCCATCCGTGTCCATCCCATGTGCATTCGTTGTCCATCCATTGGATTCATCGTTTGTCCATCTATGTCCTCGTGATCCATCCGCTGTCCAAAATCCGTGTCCATCCGTTGTCCATCTTGTGCCCATCCGTGTTCCATCCGTGTTGCATCGGGTCCATCCATGTCCATCGTGTCCATCTGGTCCATCATGTCCATCCGTGTCCATCCGTGTCCATCGTGTCCATCCGTAGTCCATCGTGCCATCGTTCCATCGCTGCTCCAATCCAGTGTCCATCCGGTGTCCATCGGTCGTCCCATCGTGTCCATCCGTGTCCACTCCGTTTGTCCATCCGTGTCCATCGTGTCCATCTGTGTCCAATCCGTCTTTGTCCATCCGTGTCATCGTGTCCATTTCCGTTGATCCATCTGTGTCCATCCGTGTCCTTCGTGTCCATCCGTTATTGTCCATTGTGTTCCATCCGCGGTCCAATCCATTGTCCATCGTTTGTCCTCGTGTCATCGTGTTTCATCCGTGTCCATCCGCTGGTCCATCTCTGTTCCATCCGTGTCCTTCGTGTCCATCCTGTCCATCGTGTTCCATCGTCTGTGCTTCCATCCGTGTGTCCATCGTGTCCAGCCGT
Source organism: Coturnix japonica (assembly GCF_001577835.2). Lineage (NCBI taxonomy): Eukaryota > Metazoa > Chordata > Aves > Galliformes > Phasianidae > Coturnix > Coturnix japonica. The sequence continues at coordinate 4,191 of NW_015440455.1, read as the reverse complement.
GTCAATTGCGTGTCCATACCATGTCCATTTCGTGTACCATCGTGGTCCATCCGTGTCCATCGTGTCCATCCAGTGTCCAACCGTGTCCATCCGCTGTCCATCGTGTCCATTCCGTGTCCATCGTGGTGCTCCATCCGTGTACATCCGTTGTCCATCGTGTCATCCGTGTCCATCCGTGTCCATCCGTGTTCCATCATGTCCATCGTGTCCATCCGTTTTGTCCATCCGTGTCCCATCTGTCCATCCGTTGTCCATCATTCCATCCGTGTCCATCCGTGTCCATCATGTCCATCGTGTCCATTCGTGTTTTCCATCCGTGTCCAATCGGTACCATACCGGTCTCATCATTTGTCCATTCATGTCCATCGTGTCCATCCGCTGTCCATCGTGCTCCATCCCGTGGTCCATCCGTGTCATCCGTTGTCCATCGTGTCCCATCCGTGTCCATCGTGGCCAGTCGTGTGTCCATCGCTGTACCTCCGTGTTCCATCCGTGTCCATCGTGTCCATCCGTTGTCCATTCGTGTCCAATCCCGTGTCCATCACTGTCCATCGTGTCCGCTCCGTGGTTCCATCCGTGTCCATCCGTGTCACATTATGTTCCATCGTGCTCCATCCGTGTCCATCCGTGCTCCATCGGTGCCATCGTGTCCGTGTTCCATTCCGTATTCCATCCATGTCCATGCCTGTGTCTCCATTGTGTCATCCGTTGTCCATCGTGTCCATCCGTGTCCATCCGTGTGCATCGTGTCCATCCATGTCCATTCGTGTCCATCCGTGTTCATCCATGTCCATTCGTGTCCATCCGTCCGTCCGTGTCCATCCGTGGTCCATTCCGTTCCATCCGTGTTCCATCGTGTCCATTCCCGTGTCCATCCGTGTCCTCCGTGTCCAATCTGTGTCCCATCTGTGGTCCATCCGTGTCCATTGTGTTCCATCCGTTGTCCATCCGTGTCCAATTGTGTCCATCCAGTGTCCATACCGTGTCCCATTTCGTGTCCATCCGTGTCCATCCGTGTCCTCTCCATCGTGTCCATCCCGTTTGTCATCCGAGGAGTCCATCATGTTATCCATACCTCCGTGTCCATTCCGTGTCCAATCCGTGTCCATCGTGTCCCAATCCGTGTCCATCATGGTCCATCCGTGTCCATCGTTGTCCATGCCGCTGTCCATCCATTGTCCCATCGTGTCATCCGTGTCCATCCGTTCCATCCATGTCCATTCCTGTGTCCATCCGTGTCCATCCGTGTCCATTCGTGGTCCATCCGTGCTCCATCGTGTCATCCGGTGTCCTTCGTGTCCATCCGTGTGCCATTCCGTGGTCATCCGGTCCAGTCGTGCTCCATCCTGCTGTCCATCATGTCCATTCTGTCCATCCGTGTCCATCCGTGTCCATCCGTGTTCCATGCGTTGTCCATCCGTGTCTCCAATCGTGTCCATCCATGTCCATCCGTGTCCATCGTGTCCATCCGTGGTCCAATACCGTGTCCATTCGTGTCCATCCGTGTTCCATTGCGTTGGTTCCAATCCGTCTGTCCATCCATGCTCCATCGTGTCCTCCGTGTCCATCCATGTCCATCCCGTGTCCATCCGTGGTCCATCCGTGATCCATCTCACGCCTCTGTTTCCAATCCGGTGTTCCATCATGTCCATCCGTGGCCATCGTGTCCATCCCGTGGTCCTCCATGTTCCATCCCGTGTCCATCCGTGTCCATCCGTTGTCCATCCAATGATCTCAATTTGTGGTCCATCCCGCTGTCCATTCCGTGTCCATCGTGTCCCATCCGTGGCCAATCGTGTCCATCCGGTGTCCTTCGTGTCCATCCGTGTCCATCCGTGTCCATCCGTGTCCATCCGTGTAAAACATCGTGTCCATCCGTCGCTCCATCATGTCCATCCGTGGTCCATCGTGTCCATCGCGTGTCCATCTCCGTGTCCATCGTGTCCAATCCGTTGGTGCTCCATCGTGTGTCCATCCATGTCCATCCGTGGGTCCATCGTGTCCATCCGTGTCCATTCCGTGGTCCATGTCGTGTCCATCCGTGTCCATCGGTCTGTCCATCGTGTCCTATCCATGTCCATCGTGCTCCATCCGTGTCCATCCACTGTCCATCCGTGTACATCCGTGTCCATCGTGTTCCATCCGTGTCCATCCGTGTCCCCACGCTGATGTCACACCGGGTCCAGGGAGGGGGAAGGGGGGGTGGGCTCAGTGCAGGGGGGGTGGCTCCATCGATGGCATGGTAGGGGTGCGGCGTTCAGTGCAGGGGGGGTGGCTCAGTGCAGAGTGGGGGGTGGGCTCATCCCTGTGGGGTGGGCTCAGTGCAGGGGGGTGTGGGACTCAGTGCAGTGGTGGGCTCAGTGCAGAGGGGGGGGGCTTTCATCCATGTTTGCAGGGGGCGGTGGGGCTCAGTGCAGGGGGGGGTGGGCTCAGATGCAGGGGGGGTGCGGGCTCAGTGCAGGGGCGGGGTGGGCTCAGTGCAGGGGGGTGGGGTGGGCTCAGTGCAGGGGGGGTTGGGCTCAAGTGCAGGGGGGGTGGGCTCCATCCCTGTTTGGGGTGGGGGTGGCAAGCGCAGCTGTGGATGGAGCCGGCCGTGATCCGTGATCCCTGCGGGCAGCGCTCAGCCCTAAGCCTGGATTAGTCCTTGTTGTTTGGCCCTGATCCCCCCTCATACAACTGGGGGAAGGTGGGGGGGGTCGGGTCCAGCAAGCAGGCTGTGACAGCCCCCCCCCCCCCTCCTCCCACTGGGTCCCATCTGGCTAGCAGGGCTCTTTGGGGGGGGGTCAGCTGTGCTACCCCCCAAATCCCCCCTTCATCACAATCCCTGCTTTTACTGAGCACTATGGGGGGGGGCACAGAGCTGCCCGAGGGGGGGGAAGGGGAAGGGGGAAGGGGAGGGAGGGGAAGGGAAAGGGAAGGGAAGGGAAGGAAGGGAAAGGAAGGGAAGGAAGGGGAATGGGAAGGAAGGGAAGGGAAGCGGAAGCGGAAGGGAAGGGAAGGGAAGGGACAGGGGGGAAGGGAAGGGCAAGGGGAAGGGGAAAGGTGGAAGGTGGAAGGAATGGAAGGGGAAGCGGAAGGAAGGGGAAGGGAAAGGGGAAGGGGAAGGGGAAGGGAAGGGGAGGGAAGGGGAGGCTGCCTCATGCCCCCTTCAGTCTGCAGGGCTGGAGCCCAGAGCCCCCCGTAAGGGGCTTCTGTTGGGGGTGGGAGGACCCACAGCAACCTCCCCACTCAGTCCTGCATGGGGATTAGAGGGTGGGAACCTGGGGGGGGCATTCGCCTGCCCTGCACCCCCGCGTCCGTTACGGAGCCCCCCGCCACATGGGGGGCGGTGTGATGGGGGGCGGCTGAAACCTGGGGGCAGCCAAACCCCCACCATGGAGGTCCAGCGGTCCACCTGAGGGGTGCTCCAGCATTCCCCATGGGGGGGCCAGGCATCCACCTGGGGGGCCCAAGCATCCACCTTGGAGTGCGGTCCCAGCATCCCCATGGGGGGTCCAGCATCCATCCTGGGGGGTCCCCAGCATTCCACCTGGGGGGGCCCAACATTCCACCTGGGGGGCCCAGCATCCACCTGGGGGGTCCCAGCATCCACCTGGGGGGGCCCAGCATCCACCTGGGGGGTCCCAGCATCCCCATGGGGGGGCCCAGCATCCACCTGGGGTCCAGCATCCACTTGGGGGGGCCCAGCATCCACCTGGGGGGCGGTCCCAGCATCCCCATGGGGGCGACCCAGCATCCATCCTGGGGAGGTCCCCAGCATCTCCACTTGGGTGGTGGCCTAGCATCACCTGGCGGGTCCCAAGCATCCACTTGGGGGGACCCATGTCTTAGCTTGTTCTGACAGAGACGATAGGGGGTGGGGGAATTCCGAATCTCTCACAGCTATTCACCTAGGGCAGCTATAATAAGGCGCTAGAGAGAGATAACCTCGAGCTATACTCGAGCGTTGTGGTCGTTATCTGTGTATGGTCTACCTTAGTCATTTCCCACTAAATTAAAAAAATAAATAAATAAAGATGTTTGTTGGAAAGGATTCTTATGCAGAAAACTGAGACTCAACAGGTCACGCGGAAAAAATTATCCACACAAACACATAGGTTTGTGGACATGCTTGTTGGTCTTTCTAATCTCTCCAAAATGAAAATCTGAAGTAAGAAATACTTGCTCCTAATGACCTCTGGAAAGAACAAT
>NW_015440454.1:0-7981 GCF_001577835.2 Coturnix japonica | reverse complement strand
AACTTACTCCCAAGTCCTCTCATCCCAATCGCTCCCATTGCCCCCCCATTGCCTCAATCCGAATCCATTGCCCCCATTCCAATCCCATTCGCTCCATTCCCACCCCAATTGTCTCCCATTCCATAGCCCAGTGACCCCAATCCCATCAGGTCTCACTGCCCCATTACCTCCCAGTCTCATTCCAATGGCCCATTGCTCCCCCATTCTCCCCTTCCAATGCTAGAGCCCTCAATCTTCATCCCATTCCATTCCCCATTGACCCGCATTCCTCGCATGCCCATTCCAATGCCCCCATTGACTCCTTTGCCACCCCATGTCCCAGTGCCCCCATTCCCATCCAGTCCCCCCAGTGGCTCCCACGCGCAACTCCATTAGGCTCTCATTTCTTCCCAGTGCCCTCCCAAATGCCTCCCATTCGCGCATCCCAGTCGCCCCCCATTGCCTCCCATTCCCTCCAATGCCCTCCTATTGCCCCACATCCTCCATTGCCCCATTCCCATCCCATATGCCCCCAATGTCCATCCATTGCCCCGCATTCCCTGCCATTCCCCCATCCCAGTGGCCGCCATTCATCCCACTCGCCATCAAACTGCCTCCATTGCCCCCATTCCATCCAGTGCCCCCCATTGCCTCCCATTCCCATCCCATTGCTCCCATTCCCACCCCATGGCCCCACATTCCCATCCACTGCTCCCATTCCCCATCGCATTGCCCCCCATTCCCCATCCCATTGGCCCCCATTTCCAGTCCATTGCCCCCATTCCCACCATTGCTCCCCATTCCCTCATCCAGTTCCCCCAGTGCTTCCATTCCCAATTCCCATTCCATAGCGCCATTGCTCCGCATTCCATCCAGTCCTCCCATTCGCTCCCATTGCCTCCCATTCCCATCCCAGTGTCTCCCAGCCCCTCCCAGTGCCTCCATTCTAATGCCAGTGCTCCAGTGACGCCCCAATCCCATCACCTGAGGTTCTCCTAGGGTGGCCTCATTCTCCATCCCCAGGTGCCCCCATGTGGCCTCCCAGTGCCCCCATTGCCTCGACATCTCCCATCCGAGTGCCCCCTATTGGCCCCCTTCCCATCCCATTGCCCCCCATTGAACTCCCATTTCCCATCCCATTGGCCCGCCCAGTTCGCATATCCCATTGGCCCCATTCCCATCCCATTCCATCCCAGTGACCCTCACAATTCCCATCCTCATTGCCTTCCATTCGCCACCCCATTTCCCATCCCAGTGCCCCCATTCCGATCCCAGTCTCCCCATTAGCCCCAATGCCTCCCATCCCCGATCGCCAGGTGTCTCCAATTCTCGCAGCCATTCCGATCCAGTCCCTCTCTATGCATCCATCTCATCCGTCCATTGCCTCCCAGTTTCCATCCAATTCCTCCCCATTACTATTTTTATGACCATGTGCTCCCATTCCCATCCCAGTCCCTCCCAGTGCCCCCCTTCCCATCTCAGTCCCTCCCAGTCTCGCCACCCTATTACCCATCTCAGTCCACCGCCAGTGCCGCCCATTAGCCATCCCAGTATTCCTCAGTGGACCCTAATCATCATCCCAGTGCCCCCATTGCCTCCAGTTCTCCTAAACCCATGCCCAGTGCCCCCAGTGCCTCCCATATCCCTCCTAGTCCTCCCCATATTCCATCCCATTTGCCTCCATTCCATCCAGTTCTCCCAGTGCCTCCATTCCATCCCATTGCCTCCATTGCACCAGCTCCCCATTGCCTCCAGTGGCTTCGCGTTCCCATCCCAGTCCCTCACAGCCCCCCCCGTGCCTCCCATTCCCATCCCAGCTCCTCCTAGTGCCTCCCACCCAATCCCATTGCCTCCCATTCCCATGCCAGTCCCGCTCCCAAGAGCCCTATTCCGCCCTAGCTCCCTATTCATCTCCCATTACCCCACTGCGCTATTAACCCCCATGGCCCCTATAACCTCTATTATCCATTACCCCATTGCCCCTATTCCCCATTCCATTATTCCCATTACCCATTGCCCCTATTACCCCATTGCCCTATTCCCCCCATCTCCTATTATCGTCCCATTCCCCCGCACTCTTCCCCCCATTACCCCTAAATACCCCCCATTCTCCCCCCTCCTCCCCTATCTCCCCTGTCCCTATTACCCCTATTACGCCCGTGTCTCCCTATTCCACCCATTTTCCCCTATTACCCCCATACCATTCCCTCATTATTCCCCACTCCCCTATCCATTCCCCCTCCATTCCCCCCCATTGCCCCTATTCCCCCCTTTCCCCTATTACCCCCATTGGCCCTATTCCTCCATAAGACCTATTCCGCCCCAATTCCCTCCCATTCCCCTATTCCCCCAATTGGCCTATTCCCTCCCCATTCCCCTATTATCCGGCTATTGGCACCTTATTCCCTCCCATAAGCCCCCATTCCCCATTCTCCTATTACCCCCACAGGCCTATTCCCCATTGCAGCCTATACCCCATTCCCCCCTAGTCCCCCCCCATTCCCCCTTACTACCACCGCATTGCCCCCTATTACCCCTCTTCCCCTATTCCCCATTCCCTATGTACCGCCCCTATTCCCCTATTACCTTTCCCATTCCCTAATTACCACCAATGCCTCCCACTCCCCCTATTGCCCCATTGCTCCTATTACACCCTATTGTCCCTAGTTCCCCTATAGACCCCATTACCCTCGCATTCGCCACCATTTCCCCTATAACCCCCCACTCGCTCCCCCTATAGCCCCATTCCCCCCCTATACTCCCCATTGCTCCCTATCTCCCCCCCATTCCCCCCTGATTACCCCTATTGGCCCTATTCCTCCCTAGCCCCCCATTCCCCCCGTTCCCCCTATAACCCCATTACCCCCATTGCCCCCTATTACCCCCCATTCCCCCCTAGTCCCCCCCCCTCCCCCTTACTACCCCCATTGCCCTAATTACCCCCCATTTCCCTCCCATTCGCCCCTATTTACCTTCCATTCCCCGCTATTACCCCCTATTGCCTAATTACCCCCAATCCCCTTTCCCCACCTTTGTTTCCCCCCCCGAAAAAAAAAAATGCGGCCCCCCCCCTCCATTCCCCTATTACCCCCAAGTGGGCCCTATTCCGCTCCCATAGACCCCTAATTCGCCCATTCCCTCCCATTCCCCCTATTACCTCCATTTCCCCCTATTATCCCCTATTTGGCCTATTCTCTCCCATAAGCCACCCATTCTCCCTATTACGCGCCCCATAGGGCCTATTGCACCCCCATTGCCCCTATTACCCCATTCCCCCTATCCCCCCATTCCCTTACTACCCCCATTGCCCCTATTTAACCTCCATTCTCCCTATTCCCCCCATTGGCCCCCTATTAACCCATTACCCTATTACCCCAATCCTCCTCCCCCTATTCCCCCCCATTGCCGCCTATTCCCCCAATTACTCGTATACTCCCATTGCCCTATTACCCCAATCCTCCCACTCCCCTTATGCCCCCATTGCTCCCTATTACCCTATTGCCCCTATTCCCCTATAACCCCCCATACCCCCCATTTCACCCTTATATACCCCCCATACCCCATTTTTCAACCTAATAACACCACTCCCCCTATTAACGCCCCTATAAGCCCCTTCCCCCTATTCTCCCGCATTGCCCCCTATTCTCCCACGCATTCCCCTATTCCTCCCATTGCCTATTCCCTCCCCATTCCCCGCCTATTATCCCCTATTGCCTATTCCTCCCATAGCCCTCCCATTCCCCATTCTCCGCCTATTACCCCCACAGCCCTATTCCTCCCCATTGCCCCCCATTACCGCATTCCCTAGTCCCCCCATTCCCCCTTACTACCCCATTGCCCCTTATTACTTCATTCCCCCTACAACCGCCATTGGCCTATTCCTTCATTCCCTCCCATTTCTCCCTCATTACCCCAATTCCCCTATTACCCCTATACACCCCATTCCCCCTATTAGTCCCCACTCCCCTATTCCCCCCATTCCTCCTATTTCCCGACTGTTCCTCCTATTTCCCCCTATTACCCCATTGATCCTATTACCCCCCATTCCCCATTGCCCCCCATTTTCCCCCCTATGTACTCCCCCTTCCCCCTCTCTCCCTATTACACCCCATTGCCCCTCTTACCCCACTTCCTCCATTTCATCCTATGCCCGCCATTCACTTACTACCCCCATTGCCTATTTACCCCAATTCCCCCTCTTCCCCCCCATTTTCCCCCTATTATCTCCCATTACCCCATTGCCCCCTATTACCCCCATTGCCCCTATTCCCCCATTCCCCTAGTTACCTCCATTCCCCCCCTAGTTAACCCCATTTCCCCCCAATTACTCCCCATTCCCCTCATTCCCCCTATTACCATTGATCCTATTACCCCATGCCCCCACTCGCCATATTACCCCATCCCCCCTCATTACTCCACTGTCCCCCTATTCCCCCCCACTCCCTCTATTTACCCCCCATTCCCCCTATTACCCCCCATTTCCCTCCCATTCCCCCTATTAGATCTCATATACCACCCTGATTACCCCCATTACCCCCTTATAACCTTTATGACCCCCCTCTCCACCCTACTACCCCCCATTCCAAACTTCTATTTCCCCCCTATTAACCACCCATTCCCCCCCCCGTTTCCCCCTAAATTACCCTCCATTCCCCCCATTGCCCCTATTTATTCTCCCCATTCCCCCCTATAACCACCTATTACCCCGCCATAGGCCACACTAATTCCCCCCATTCCCCACTATTCCCCCACTCCCCCCTATTCCCACTCATTCCCACTATTACCCATTAACCCACATTCACCTCTATACCCCCCATAACCCCCCCCATAGGCCCCTATTCCCCCCCATTCCCCCTATTCCGCTCCTCATCCCTTTGGACCCTTCCCCTCCATCCTCCCCTCATTGCCCTCATTACCCCGCCATTGCCCCCATTAGCCCCACCATGTGCGCCCATTAGCCACCCATGTGCTTTCCCTCAGGCCTAATATCCCCATTCCCCTAGTTCTGCTCCGTTCCCCCATTCCCCGAGCCATTGCCCCCTATTCCCCCCATCCCCCCTATTGCCCCTCAATCCCCCCTATTACCCCCATTACCTCCATTCACCTCTATGTAGCCCCCCATACCCCCCCCATAGGCCCACCTACTACCACCCCATATCTCCCCCATCCCCCCAGTTTTCCCCCCCGCATTCCTCCTATTCCCCCCATTAACCCCCACTCCCCCTATTACCCCCCATTCCACCGCCTATTACCCTCCATTTCCCCCTTATTCCGCGCTCCACTTCCCCCTATATTACGTAACCCAGTAGCCCTATTACCCCCCATTCCCCCCCATTCCCTCTAGTTACCCCCATTCCCCCCCTACTTTACACCCATGATATACCCCCACTCCCCCCATTAGTACCCCCACTCCCCTATTACCGTCTCATTCCCCCTATTCCCCCCCATTCCCCCTACTTACCCCCATTGCCCGCTATTCCCCTATAAACCCCCCATAGACTACCCCATGGGCCCTATTACTTCCCATTCTCCCTATTCCCGCCCATGCCCCTAATCTCCCCCATTCCCTCCCTATTACACCCCTATTGCCCTATTCCCTCCCATGGCTCCCATTTCCCCCCGTTCCCCACTATTACCCCCCATTACCCCATTGGCCCCCTATTACCCCCATTCCCCCTATTATCCCCATGCGGCCCTATTCCCCTATTACCCCCATTCCCCCTTTATTCCCACCTTCCCCCTCACTCCCCCCTTTACCCCCATTCTCCCCATTCCCCCCTATTTCCCCCATTGCCCCATTTCCCCCCCTGATTCCCCCCTATTAACCCCCCATTGGCACCTATTCCCTCCCATAAGCCGTCCCATTCCCCCCTTCTCCCACTTATTTATCCCCATTCCCCCTACCTATCCCCATTGCCCCCTACTAGCCCCCCTATTCCCCCCCAGTTCCCCCCTATTACTCCGCCAATCCTGCATTCGACCCTATTAACCCCCATTGGCCCTATTCCCCCCCATTCTCCCCTATTACCCTCCATTCCCCTGTTATCGCCTATTGGCCCTATTCTCCTCCGCATAGGCCCCCATTCTCCGCCTATTACCCCCACAGGCCCTATTCCCCCCATTCCCCCTAGTCCACCCAATTCCCCTTACTACCGCAACATTTCATCGATTTTCGTCCCCCTATACACCCCCCATTGCCCCCTATTCACCCCCATTTCCCCCCCATTGCCCCCTATTACCCCCCTTCCCCATATTGCCCCTATTCCCCCCATTGCCCCCTATTCCCCCCTATTCCCCCCATTGCCCCTATGTTCCCCATTCCACCCCGTTCCCCCCTATTACCCATATTCCCCCTATTAGCCCCATTCCCCGCCGTATTCGCCCCCATTCGGCCCTATTCCCCCCTATTACCCCCATTCCCCTATTACCCCCATTCCTCCCATTACCACCATTCCCTCCCATTCCCCCCATTCCTCTAATTACCACCCCATTCCCCCCTATTTACCCCTATAACCCGCCCATTAGTCGCCCACTCCCACCCATTCCCTCCCCATCTCCCCATTCCCCCCTGATTCCCCCATTCCCCCTAGTTACCGCCCATTGCCCCTATTACTCCCCATTCCCCCCTATAACCCCTATACGCCCCCATAGGCCCCTATAACCCCCTATTACCCCCCCTATTACCCCCTCATTCCCCCATTCCTGCACGGTCTCAGCGGTATCGGCGAAGTTGGGCAGCCTTTTCCCCGGTCTGGGCAGCCCGGCCTGTGGATCGTCCCCGAAATTATCCCGTTCCAACGCCTCCAATTGGCGGCACAACCGCCTCTGTCGGGCAGCTCCGTCCAGAACCCGCCGCTGTGACGGCTCCGGGACTCGGACTAATGGGTTTTATGGGGTTAATAACCCAAAAATGGCCCAAAAATGGACGAATTAGCCCCAAAATGGAGCCCAGAACGCGGCCTACCTGAGGCCTTCTTCTCCCCCATCATCGTTCTCGCGGCCGCTTCCGGGTTGCTATGGCAGCACTTCCGGTTTCATAGCACTTCCGGTCTGAAGGCACTTCCGGTCTGATGGAACTTCCGGTCTGATTGCACTTCCGGGATAGTAGTACTTCCGGTCGGCTCCGGGACTCGGACTAATGGTTTTTAAGGGGTTAATGACCCAAAAATGGCCGAATTAGCCCCAAAATGGAGCCCGAACGCCGCCTACCTGAGGCCTTCTTCTCTCCCATCATGGTCCGAGCGGCCACTTCCGGGTTGCTACGACAACACATCCGGTTTCATAGCACTTCCGGTCTGAAGGCACTTCCGGTGTGATGGCACTTCCGGTCTGATGGCACTTCCGGGATAGTAGTACTTCCGGTCGGCTCCGGGACGCGGCCTAATGGTTGGTAGGGGGATTATAACCCGAAAATGGCCGAATTAGCCCCAAAATGGAGCCCGAACGCCGCCTACCTGAGGCCTTCTTCTCTCCCATCATGGTCCGAGCGGCCACTTCGGTGTTGCTATGACAGCACTTCCGGTCTGAAGTCACTTCCGGTCTGAAGGCACTTCCGGTGTGAGGGCACTTCCGATCTCACCGCACTTCCGGTCTGACGGCACTTCCGGTCTGATGGCGCTTTGACGTCATCCGGAAGTGTCTCGCCGTATAGAGACCGTCACAGATCCAGTTACGAGCCACTTCCGCCCTCAATGAAGCCACTTCCGCCCTGAGTAAAACCACTTCCGCCCTTTCTGGCTCCCGATTCCGCCCCACCCGGAAGTCATTGTTCCCTCCCTTCCCACCCAGAGGCGACTTCCGCCCGTCGTGGACCCACTTCCGCCCGTCGTGAATCCACTTCCGCCATGTCCTCAAACAACTTCCGCCCGTCCTTAATCCACTTCCGCCCCCGTCCATACGTCACTTCCGCCCGTAATGGACCCCCCCAACTTCCGCCCCGCCCATACGTCACTTCCGCCCGTTGTGAATCCACTTCTGCCCTGTTCTCACACCACTTCCGCCC
>NW_015440453.1:0-8013 GCF_001577835.2 Coturnix japonica | reverse complement strand
GGCCCCCACCCCCATAAGTGCCCTATAGGGTCCAATAGGGCCCCCAGCCCCATAAGTGCCCCATAGGGCCCCATAAGAGCCCCATAGGGCCCCCAGCCCCTTAAGTGCCCCATAAGTGCCCTGCCCCATAAGTACCCCATAAGTTCCCCCCCACTCCCTGCCCCATAAGAGCCCCCTGACCCATAAGTGCCCCATAAGTGCCCCCTGCCCCATAAGTGCCCCTGCCCCATAAGTGCCAACCCACTCCCTGCCCCATAGGGGCCCCTGCCCCATAAGTACTCCCCCTTCCCAGCCCCATATGTGCCCCATAGGGTCCCATAAGTACCCCCTGCCCCACAAGTGCCCCCAGCCCCATAAGTGCCCCATAGGGCCCCATAAGTGCCCCCAGCCCCATAAGTGCCCCATAGGGCCCCATAAGTGCCCCCTACCCCATAAGTGCCCCATAGGGTCCCATAGTGACCCATAGAGCCCCATAACTGCCCCATAGGGCCCCATAGGGACCCACAGAGCCTCATAAGTGCCCTATAAGGACCCATAGGGACCTATAGGGACCCACAGAGCCCCATATGGCCCCCAGCCCCATAAGTGCCCCCCATACCTCGGATCTCTTTGCTCTCCCCCCATCTTTCTTCTTGAGGAAGGCGGCAGCACCGAGACCATCGTCATCATCATCCCCAGAGCTGGACGAGCCTGGAAACACCATAGGGACATATAGGGACACATAGAGACCCCATAGGGACACATAGGGACCCCATAGGGACACATAGGGACCCATAGGGACCATCGTCATCATCATCCCCAGAGCTGGACGAGCCTGAAAACCCCATAGGAACATATAGGAACCCCATAGGAACATATAGGGACCCATAGGAACATATAGGGACACATAGAGACCCCATAGGAACATATAGGGACACATAGAGACCCATAGGGACATATAGGGACACATAGAGACCCATAGGGACTTATAGGGACCCCATAGAGACATATAGGGACACATAGAGACATATAGGGACCCCATAGAAACATATAGGAACCCATAAGGACATATAGGGACCCCATAGGGACACATAGGGACCATCGTCATCATCATCCCCAGAGCTGGACGAGCCTGAAAACCCCATAGGAACATATAGGGACATATAGGGACACATAGGGACACATAGGGACCCCATAGAAACATATAGGGACATATAGGGACACATAGAGATCCCATAGGGACACATAGGGACACATAGGGACCATCGTCATCATCATCCCCAGAGCTGGACGAGCCTGGAAACCCCATAGGAACATATAGGGACACACAGAGACCCCATAGGGACATATAGGAACCCCATAGAGACCCCATAGGGACATATAGGGACCCCATAGGGACCCATAGGGACCCCATAGAGACCATCGTCATCATCATCCCCAGAGCTGGACGAGCCTGGAAACCCCATAGGAACATATAGGGACATATAGGGACCCCATAGGAACATATAGGGACCCCATAGGAACATATAGGGACCCCATAGGAACATATAGGGACATATAGGGACCCCATAGGGACCCATAGAGACATATAGGGACCCCATAGGAACATATAGGGACACATAGAGACATATAGGGACATATAGGGACACATAGAGACCCCATAGGGACCCATAGAGACCCCATAGGGACCCCATAGAGACCCCATAGGGACATATAGGGACACATAGAGACCCACAGAGAGACATTGGGACCCATAGAGACACATATCAACACATAGGGACCCATAGAGACATATAGGGATCCATAGGGACACATAGGGACCCACAGAAACATATAGGGACCCCATAGAGACCCCATAGGGACCCATAGGGACCCATAGGGACCCCATAGGAACATATAGGGACACATAGAGACCCCATAGGGACACATAGAGACCCCATAGGGACCCATAGGGACCATCGTCATCATCATCCCCAGAGCTGGACGGGCCTGAAAAACCCCATAGGAACATATAGGGACCCCATAGAAACATATAGGGACCCATTGAGACCCATAGGGACCCATACAGACCCATAGAGACCCATAGGGACACATAGAGATACATAGAGATACATAGAGACCCATAGGGACACATAGAAACATATAGGGACCCCATAGGAACATATAGGGACACATAGAGACCCCATAGGGACATATAGGGACACATAGAGACCCCATAGGGACATATAGGGACATATAGGGACCCCATAGAAACATATAGGGACACATAGGGATCCATAGGGACCCACAGAGATACATAGAGATACATAGAGACCCATAGAAACCCATAGAGAAACATAGGAACCCCATAGGGACACATAGGGACACATTGGGAGACATAGGGACACATAGGGACCCCATAGAGACCCCATAGGGACCCCACAGGGACACATAAAGACCCCATAGGGACATATAGGGACCCATTGAGACCCCATAGGGACACATAGGGACCCCATAGAGACCCATAGGGACCCATAGAGACATATAGGGATCCATAGAGACCCATAGGGACCCATAGGGACCCATAGGGACCCATAGGGACCCATAGGGACACATAGGGACCATCGTCATCATCATCCCCAGAGCTGGACGAGCCTGAAAAACCCCATAGGAACATATAGGGACCCCATAGAAACATATAGGGACACATAGGGACCCCATAGGGACTCCATAGAGACCCATAGGGACACACAGAGACCCCATAGGGACCCATAGAGACACATAGCACCACATAGATCCCATAGAGACCCACAGAGACCCATAGGGACACATAGCGACCCATAGAGACACATAGGGACCCATAGAGACACACAGGGACGCATAGAGACCCATAGGGACACATAGCGACCCCATAGAGACCCATAGGGACCCATAGGAACCCACAGAGCCCCATAGGGACCCATAGAGACCCATAGGGACACATAGAGACCCATAGGGACACATAGGGACCCATAGGGACCCATAGAGACCCCATAGGGACCCATGTATGGGTCCTGCCCCACACATCTATGGGGCTGCCCCACACTCACCCTCAGAGTCGCGGCTCTTCTTCTCCTCGTCCTCATCGGCCGATTGCTCGGGGTTCTGTGGGGCACAAAGACACGCTATGGGGCAGACCCATAGAGAACCCATAGAGACCCCATAGGGACCCCATAGGGTTCCATTGAGATCCATTGAGTTCCACTGAGAAGCATCGAGACCCATTGAGACCCATAGAGACCCCATAGCTGCCCCATAGAGACCCCATAGTGACCCCATAGAAACCCCATAGAAATCCCATAGACACCCAATAGAGACCCCATAGAGACCCCATAGAGACCCCATAGAGACCCCATAGAGACCCCATAGGAACCCCATAGGGACCCCATAGGGACCCCTTAGAGACCCCATAGGGACCCCTTAGAGACCCCATAGAAACCCCATAGCTGCCCCATACAGACCCCATAGCTGCCCACAGAATCCCATAGCAGCCTATAGATACCCCATAGCTGCCCCATAGAGACCCCATAGCTGCCCCATAGAGACCCCATAGAGACCCCATAGCTGCCCCATAGAGACCCCATAGCTGCCCCATAGAGACCCCATAGAGACCCCATAGCTGCCCTATAGAGACCCCATAGCTGCCCCATAGTGCCTCATAGCTGCCCAATATAGAGACCCCATAGCTGCCCCATAGTGCCCCATAGAGACCCCATAGCTGCCCCATAGAGACCCATAGAGACCCCATAGCTGCCCCATAGAGACCCCATAGGGTTCCACTGAGTTCTATTGGGATCCATTGAGACCCATAGGGACCCAGTAGAGACCCCACAGCTGCCCCATAGAGACCATGGCTGCCCCATATAGACCCCATAGCAGCCCCATAGCTGCCCCATAGAGACCCTATAATTGCGCCATAGAGACCCCATAGGGTTCCATTGAGATCCGTTGAGATCGAATGGTTTCCATCGAGTTCCATTGGGATCCATGGAGACCCATAGGAACCCAGTAGAGACCCCATAGGTGCCCCATAGAGACCCTACCCAATTACCGAGCTAATTAATATGCGAATTATGTTAATTACCTGCCTATAGGCATTCAGCAGCCCCTATTAAACCCCATTATCCCCCCATATACCCCCCTATATACCTCCCCCATTAAATAATCCCCCCAATAACTAACTAACCCTATTACTTACCCCATTAATGAGCTCATTAGCATATTAATTAGCTTATTAGCATGTTAATTACCTGCCTATAGGCCTATAGCAGCTCCTATTCAACCCCATTATCCCCCCATATCCCTCCCCATTAACCCAACAACCAACAAACCCCATTACTTAGCTATTCAATTACCCTATTAACGAGCTCATTAGCATATTAATGAGCTCATTAGCATACTAATCAGCACTATTACCTCCTTATAGGCATTCAGTGTCCCCATATCCTGCCCATTATCCCCCATATACCCCCCTATACACCTCCCCTATTAACCCTATAACTAACCAACCCCATTAACGAGCTAATTAACACATTAAAGAGCTCATTAGCATGTTAATGAGCTCATTAGCATACCCATTAGAGTTATTACCTGCCCTTCAACCCCTATCCTCCCCATATATCCCCCATATACCCCCCTATACACCTCCCCTATTAACCCTATAACCAACCAACCCCATTACTTACCCCATTAACGAGCTAATTAACAAGTTAATTACCATATTAATGAGCTCATTAGCATACTAATCGGCACCATGACCTGCCTATAGGCATTCAGTGTCCCCCCTTCCTCCCCATTATCCCCTATACACCTATTACTTACCCAATTACTTACCCCATTACTTACCCTATTCGCCTATTAATAAGCTAATTAATATGCAAATTATGCTAATTACCTGTCTGTATGCGTTGAGCAGCCCCTGATAGTCCCTGTTGTGCTTGCGGAGCTTCTGCCTGAGGCTGCTGAGAGCTTTGGCGTTGTTCTTGTTCATCTTCTTCTTGCCTTCCTTGTCCTCCCACAGCTGCAATAGGGAGAGACCCCATAGAGACCCCATAAGGACCCCATAGGGATCCATAGAGACCCCATAGGGACACATAGAGACCCCATAAGGAACCCATAGGGACCCTATAGGGACCCTATAAGGAGAAACCCCATAGAGACCCCATAGGGACACATAGGGAACCATAGAGACCCATAGAGACCCCATAGGGACACATAGGGACACATAGAGACCCATAGGGACACATAGGGACCCCATAGGGACCCCATAGGGACCCTATAAGGAGGGAGCCCATAGGGAGCCCATAGGGACCCCATAGGGAGCCCATAGGGACACATAGAGACCCATAGAGAGACATAGGGACCCATAGAGAGACATAGGGACCCATAGAGAGACATAGGGACACCAAAGGGACACATAGGGACCCATAGAGACCCATAGGGACACATAGAACCCCATAGGGACCCATTAAACACCACAGAACCCCATGGGGACACATTAAACCCCATAGGGACAAATAGGGACCCATAGAACCCTATAGGGACACAAAGAACCCCATAGGGACACATAGGGACCTATAGGGACACATTGAGATCCATAGAGACCACATAGAAGCCCATTAACATCTATAGAGACCCCATAAGGACCCCATAGTGACCCTATAAGGAGAAACCCCATAGAGACCCCATAAGGATCCCATAAGGATCCACATAGACCACATAGGGACCCATAGGGACCCATAGGGACCCCATAAGGATCCCATAGGGAAAGACCCCATAGAGACCCCATAAGGACCCCATAGGGAAAGACCCCATAGAGACCCCATAAGGATCCATTGAGACCCCATAGGGATCCATAGAGACCCCATAGGGATCCATAGAGACCCCATAGGGACCCATAAAGACCCTATAAGGACCCCATAGGGAAAGACCCCATAGAGACCCCATAAGGATCCAGTGAAACCCCATAGAGATCCATAGAGACCCCATAGGGACACATAGGGACCCTATAAGGAACCCCATAGGGAAAGACCCCATAGAGACCCCATAAGGATCCATTGAGATCCATAGAGACCCCATAAGGATCCCATATAGAACCCATAGGGACACACTGAAACCCATAGGGACCCCATAGGGAGCCATAGGGACCCTTGGCGTTGTTCTTGTTCATCTTCTTCTTGCCTTCCTTGTCCTCCCACAGCTGGAATAGGGAGAGACCCCATAGAGACCCCATAAGGACCCCATAAGGACCCCATAAGGAGAAACCCCATAGAGACCCCATAGGGACCCATAGAGATCCATAGAGACCCCATAGAGAGTCCATAGAGACCCCATAGTGAGTCCATAAGGACCCCATAGAGACCCCATAGGGACACACAGGGACACATAGGACCCCATAGGGACACATAGAACGCCATAGGGATCACATAGAGACTCACATTGACCCCATAGGGACACTATAGAGACCCCATAGGGACACATAGGGACCCATAGGGACACATAGGGACCCCATACGAACACATAGAGACCCATAGGGACACATAGGGACACATAGGGACCCCATAAGGACACATAGAGACACCATAGAGATCCATAGAGACCCCATAGAACCTCATAGGGACCCATAGGGACCCCATAAAGACCCCATAGGGACCCTATAAGGAGAAACCCCATAGAGACCCCATAGGGATCCATTGAGATCCATAGAGACCCCATAAGGACCCCATAGGGAAAGACCCCATAGAGACCCCATAGGGACCCATAGAGATCCATAGAGACCCCACAGGGACACATAGGGACCCTATAAGAACCCCATAGGGACCCTATAAGAAGAAACCCCATAGAGACCCCATAAGGATCCCATAGGGACCCCATAAGGAGAAACCCCATAGAGACCCCATAATGATCCCATAGGGACCCCATAGGGACACATAGGGACCCATAGAGAGACATAGGGACCCCATAGGGACACATAGGGACCCATAGAGATCCATAGAGACCCCATAAGGAGCCTGTGAGGACTTGGGACCTCATAGGGACTCAGTAGGGACCCTATAAGGAGAAACCCCATAGAGACCCCATAAGGATCCCATAGGGACCCCATAGGGAGACACAGGGACCCATAGGGACACACAGGGCCCCATAGAGACCCATAGGGACACACAGGGAACCATAGAGATCCATAGGGACCCCATAGGGACCCATAGGGACCCATAGAGACCCCATAGGGACACATAGGGACCCATAGGGACCCATAGGGACCCCATAGGGACACGAAGAACCCCATAGGGACCCATAGGAACACATAGGGAACAATAGAGATCCATAGAGACCCCATAGGGACACATAGGGACCCATAGGGACACATAGGGACCCATAGGGACCCCATAAGGAGCCTGTGAGGACCTGGGACCTCATAGGGACCCTATAAGGAGAAACCCCACAGAGATCCCATAAGGATCCCATAGGGACACACTGAAACCCATAGGGACCCCATAGAGACACACAGGGACCCACAGAGACCCCATAGGGACAGACTGGGATCCATCAAGATCCCATAGAGACACATTGAGATCTATATAGATCCCATAAAGACCCCATAGAGATCCTATAAGGACCTCATAGGGACACATAGGGATCCATAGGGACACATAGGACCCCATAGAGATCCATTGAGACCCATATGGACCCCCCAGAGACCCCATAGAAACCCTATAAGGACCCCATAGGGACCCATAGGGACACATAGAACCCCATAGGGACACATAGAGACCCCATAGAAGCCTATAGGACACATAGGGACCCATAGAGACCCCATAGAACCCCATAGGGACACATAGGGACCCATAGAACCCCATAGGGACACATAGGGACCCATAGAGACACCATAAGGATCCTGCCCCACATCCTGCCCCATAGCTCCCATGTTTTACCCCATAGCCGCCCCATATCTCCCCACATCCTGCCCCACACCCTGCCCCACATCCTGGCCCACACCTGAGTCAGTAATCCCTACAG
>NW_015440452.1:0-8015 GCF_001577835.2 Coturnix japonica | reverse complement strand
ATGGCCATTAATAGACCCTATGGCCATAATAGAACCCCCATCCCAACCCCTATGGCCACTAATAGACCCCCTATGGCCATAATAGACCCCCCATGGCCATAATAGACCCCCCATGGCCATAATAGACCCCCTATGGCCATAATAGACCCCCCATGGCCATAATAGACCCCCCATGGCCATAATAGAACCCCCATGGCCATAATAGAACCTCCTATGGCCATAATAGGAACCCCTATTTGGCCTAACAGACCCCCATCCTTAACCCCTATGGCCATAATTAGAACCCTATGGGCCACTAAATTAGGAACCCCTCCCAACCCCTATGGCCTAATAGCCCCCTTGGCCAATAGACCCCCCATGGCATAATTTTAGAACACTCCATGGCCATAATAGACCCCCTATGGCCATAATAGACCCCCCATGGCCATAATAGACCCCTATGGCCATAATAGAACCCCTATGGCCATAATAGAACCCCCATCCCAACCCTATGGCTCTTATAGAATAGATCATCCCCATGGCCATAACAGTGGTTAGTAACCCACGCATGGTCATATATGACCCCCATCCCAACCCCTATGCCATAATGAACCCTCCATCACCTATGGCCATAATAGCCCCCTTGGCCATAATAGAACCCCCATGGCCATTAATAAGGACCCCCCATCAACCCCTATGGCCATAATAGACCCCCCATGGCCATAATAGAACCCCCATGGTCATAATAGAACCTCCATCCCAACCCCTATGGCCATAATAGAACCTCCATCCCAACCCCTATAGCCATAATAGACCCCCCATGGCCATAATAGAACCCCTATGGCCATATAGAACCCCTTGGCCATAATTAGAACCTCTATGGCCATAATAGATAACGCCCCATGGCCTAATAGAACCCCCCCTCATGGCCATAATAGGACCCCCTATGGCCATAATTAGCCCCCCATCCTAACCCCCATGGGTCCAATAATAGTACCCCCCATGGCCATAATAGACCGCCCTAGTGGCCATTAATAGACCCCCCATGGCCATAATAGACCCCCCATGGCCCTATACTGACCCCCTTTTTGCCCCCCTACCTGTGTGTTCTCCATGCTCCCATTGCTGTGCCCCATAGCTGTGCCCCCCACCCCCCTCATTCTCTCCTTGTCCCTTTGCCTCCTCGTCTCCTCCATGATCAGCCCCGACCAACGACGCGACACTCGCAGCGACCGCGTCGGGTTGCTCAGGTCGGCGCAATGGACAACGGCGCGGAGAACCTGCGGCCAATGGGAGACGAGGGGGGATCGGTGGGAGCCAATGGGAGAGAAGGGGGATTGGTGGGAGCCAATGGGAATCAATGGGAGTCAATGGGAGACAATGGAACTCAATGGGAGCCAATGGGAGATAAGGGGGATTGATGGGAGCCAATGGGAGATAAGGGGGGGGACTCAGTGGGGAACCGAATGGGAATCATATGGAAGATCTAATGGGATGACAGGGAACTCATATGGAACCAATGGGGAGTCAATCGGGGAGTCCAATGGAATCATATGGGAGTCAATTGGGAGCCAAATGGTGAAGCCAATGGGAATCAATGGAGAAACCAAGGGGGTCTCAATGGGAAGCCAATGGGAATCAATGGGAGACTATAGGGGAATCACATGGGAATCAATGGGTAACCAATGGGAATCAATGGGAGTCAATGGGAGTTCAATGGGATGACAAAATGGGGAGACAAGGGAACTCAATGGGAGTCTATATGGGAGCCAGATTGGGGAATCAATGGTGAGTCATGTGGGAGGACAAGGAACTTCAATGGGGAGTCAATGGGAATCAATGGGAAAACAATGGGAATCTAATGGGATTCAATTGGAACTCAATGGGAGTCAATGTGGGATGACAAGGGGACTCAATGGGAGTCAATGGGGAGCATGGGAGCCATGGGGAATCAATGGGAGTCAATGGGGGAGTCAATGGGAATCAATGGGAACAATGTGGACAATTCCAATAAGGAATTGTCAATGGGAAGTTCAATGGGGAGTCAATTGGGAGTATCAATGGGAATCAATGGGATCAATGGGAGCCAATGGGAGCCATGGAGTCATATGGGGAGACCATAGGAATTCAAGGAATCAAGGGACCTAATGGAATCAATGGGAGTCTCCAATGGGAGGGTCATTATGGGGTAGACTAATGGAGCAAATGGAACATCAATTGGAGTTCAATGGGGAGTCATATGGGAGGCCATATGGGATTCAATGGGAAAACCAATGGAGTCAATGGGGAGTAGACAATGGGAGACAATGGGAGGACATATGGGAGTTCAATGGGAGGACAATGGGAGCGCAATGAATCAATGGGAGACAAGGGGAATCAATGGGAATCAATGGGATTGTCATGGCGGAATCAATGGGAGTCATATGGGCGACAAGGGGAATCAATGGGAGTCTAATTGGGAGGTTCCATTGGGAGATCAAGTGGAAATAATGGGAATCATATGGCGAGAATAGGGGAATCATTGGGATCAATGGGAATCAATGGGAGTCAATGGGCGACAAGGGGAATCAATGGGAACCAATGGGAATCAATGGGAATCAATGGGAGACAATGGGAGTCAATGGGAGACAATGGGAGACAATGGGAGTCAATGGGAATCAATGGGAGACAATGGGAGTCAATGGGAATCAATGGGAGACAATGGAACTCAATGGGAGTCAATGGGAGACAAGGGGACTCAATGGGAGTCAATGGGAGTCAATGGGAGTCAATGGGAGTCAGTCAATGGGAGTCAATGGGAATCAATGGGAGACAAGGGGACTCAATGGGAGTCAATGGGAGTCAATGGGAGTCAATGGAACTCAATGGGAGTCAGTCAATGGGAGTCAATGGGAATCAATAGGAGTCAATGGAACTCAATGGGAGTCAATGGGAGACAAGGGGAATCAATGGGAATCAATGGGAGTCAATGGGAGCCAATGGGAATCAATGGGAGCCAATGGGAGTCAATGGGAATCAATGGGAGTCAATGGGAGTCAGTCAATGGGAGTCAATGGGAATCAATAGGAGTCAATGGAACTCAATGGGAGTCAATGGAACTCAATGGGAGTCAATGGGAGACAAGGGGACTCAATGGGAGTCAATGGAACTCAATGGGAGTCAGTCAATGGGAGTCAATGGGAATCAATAGGAGTCAATGGAACTCAATGGGAGTCAATGGGAGTCAATGGGAGACAAGGGGACTCAATGGGAGTCAATGGGAGTCAATGGGAGACAAGGGAACTCAATGGGAGTCAATGGGAACCAAGGGGAACCAATGGGAATCAATGGGAATCAGTGGGAACCAATGGGAACCAAGGGGAGTCAATGGGAGTCAATGGGAACCAAGGGGAGTCAATGGGAGTCAATGGGAATCAATGGGAATCAATGGGAGCCAATGGGAGCCAATGGGAATCATTGGGAGACAAGGGGAATCAATGGGAATCAATGGGAGTCAATGGGAGTCAATGGGAGCCAATGGGAGTCAATGGGAGACAATGGAACTCAGTGGGAACTCAATGGGAGTCAATGGGAGTCAATGGGAACTCAATGGGAGTCAATGGGAGACAAGGGAACTCAATGGGAGTCAATGGGAATCAATGGGAGTCAATGGGAGACAAGGGGACTCAATGGGGGCCAATGGGAAACAAGGGGAGCCAATGGGAACCTATAGAGACCCCAATGTCACCCCAATGGGACCCCAATGGGACCCCAATGTCACCCCAATGTGAACCCAATGGGACCCCAATGTGAACCCATAGAGACCCCAATGTCACCCCAATGGGACCCCAATGGAAACCCAATGGGACCCCAATGTCACCCCAATGGGACCCCAGTGGGACCCCAATGTCACCCCAATGTCACCCCAATGTGACCCCAATAGGACCCCAATGGGACCCCAATGTCACCCCAATGTAACCCCAATAGGACACCAATGGGACCCCAATGTCACCCCAATGTCACCCCAATGTCACCCCAATGGGACCCCAATAGGACCCCAATGGGACCCCGATGTCACCCCAATGTTGCCCTAATGGGAACCCAATGTCACCCCAATGTGACCCCAATGTAACTCTAATGTGCCCCCAATGTGAACCCCATGGGACCCCAATGGGACCCCAATGGGGCCCCAATGTCACCCCAATGTGCCCCCAATGTTTTCCCCCGTCCCCCCTCACCCCATTGCGGTGCAGTCGCAGGGTCCCGCTGCCCGTCAGCTGTTTGTCCTGCAGCGCTGCCTGCAGGTCGGCCAGCAGCGCGCTGTGCTGCGCCATGTCTGTGGCCAGCACCTGGGGAGGGGGCACGGAGACGGTTATGGGGCGCTATGGGGCTCTATGGGGCGCTATGGGGCACTATGGGGCTCTATGGGGCTCTATGGGGAACTAGGGGGCACTATGGGGAACTAGGGGGCTCTGTGGGGCAGTTATGGGGCGCTATGGGGCTCTATGGGGCAGTTATGGGGCTCTATGGGGCACTATGGGGCACTATGGGCTATTATGGGGCAGTTATGGGGCACGGAGACAGTTATGGGGCGCTATGGGTCTCTATGGGGCGCTATGGGTCTCTATGGGTCTCTATGGGGTTCTATGGGTCTCTATGGGGTTCTATGGGTCTCTATGGGTCACTATGGGGTTCTATGGGTCCCTATGGGTCGCTATGTGTCTCTATGTGTCTCTATGGGGTTCTATGGGTCACTATGGGTCTCTATGGGTCACTATGGGGTTNCAAGGGGACTCAATGGGAGTCAATGGGAGTCAATGGGAGACAAGGGAACTCAATGGGAGTCAATGGGAACCAAGGGGAACCAATGGGAATCAATGGGAATCAGTGGGAACCAATGGGAACCAAGGGGAGTCAATGGGAGTCAATGGGAACCAATGGGAGTCAATGGGAGTCAATGGGAATCAATGGGAGTCAATGGGAGCCAATGGGAGCCAATGGGAATCAATGGGAGACAAGGGGAATCAATGGGAATCAATGGGAGTCAATGGGAATCAATGGGAGTCAATGGGAGTCAATGGGAGACAATGGGAGACAAGGGAACTCAATGGGAGTCAATGGGAGCCAATGGGAATCAATGGGAGTCAATGGGAGACAAGGGAACTCAATGGGAACCAATGGGAATCAATGGGAGTCAATGGGAGACAAGGGAACTCAATGGGGGCCAATGGGAAACAAGGGGAGCCAATGGGAACCTATAGAGACCCCAATGTCACCCCAATGGGACCCCAATGGGACCCCAATGTCACCCCAATGTGAACCCAATGGGACCCCAATGTGAACCCATAGAGACCCCAATGTCACCCCAATGGGACCCCAATGGAAACCCAATGGGACCCCAATGTCACCCCAATGGGACCCCAGTGGGACCCCAATGTCACCCCAATGTCACCCCAATGTGACCCCAATAGGACCCCAATGGGACCCCAATGTCACCCCAATGTAACCCCAATAGGACACCAATGGGACCCCAATGTCACCCCAATGTCACCCCAATGTCACCCCAATGGGACCCCAATAGGACCCCAATGGGACCCCGATGTCACCCCAATGTTGCCCTAATGGGAACCCAATGTCACCCCAATGTGACCCCAATGTAACTCTAATGTGCCCCCAATGTGAACCCCATGGGACCCCAATGGGACCCCAATGGGGCCCCAATGTCACCCCAATGTGCCCCCAATGTTTTCCCCCGTCCCCCCTCACCCCATTGCGGTGCAGTCGCAGGGTCCCGCTGCCCGTCAGCTGTTTGTCCTGCAGCGCTGCCTGCAGGTCGGCCAGCAGCGCGCTGTGCTGCGCCATGTCTGTGGCCAGCACCTGGGGAGGGGGCACGGAGACGGTTATGGGGCGCTATGGGGCTCTATGGGGCGCTATGGGGCACTATGGGGCTCTATGGGGCTCTATGGGGAACTAGGGGGCACTATGGGGAACTAGGGGGCTCTGTGGGGCAGTTATGGGGCGCTATGGGGCTCTATGGGGCAGTTATGGGGCTCTATGGGGCACTATGGGGCACTATGGGCTATTATGGGGCAGTTATGGGGCACGGAGACAGTTATGGGGCGCTATGGGTCTCTATGGGGCGCTATGGGTCTCTATGGGTCTCTATGGGGTTCTATGGGTCTCTATGGGGTTCTATGGGTCTCTATGGGTCACTATGGGGTTCTATGGGTCCCTATGGGTCGCTATGTGTCTCTATGTGTCTCTATGGGGTTCTATGGGTCACTATGGGTCTCTATGGGTCACTATGGGGTTCTATGAGGCTCTATGGGTCTCTATGGGTCTCTATGGGGTTCTATGGGTCTCTATGGGTCACTATGGGGTTCTATGGGTCTCTATGGGTCTCTATGGGTCTCTATGGGTCACTATGGGGTTCTATGAGGCTCTATGGGTCTCTATGGGGTTCTATGGGTCTCTATGGGGTTCTATGGGTTGCTATGGGTCTCTATGGATCACAGTGGGTTTCTATGGGTCACTATGGGTCTCTATGGGCACTATTGGGGTTCTATGGGTCTCTATGGGTCTCTATGGGGTTCTATGGGTCTCTATGTGTCTCTATGGGGTTCTATGGGTCTCTATGTGTCTCTATGTGTCCCTATGTGTCTCTATATGTCTCTATGGGGTTCTATGGGTCACTATGGCTCTCTATGGGTCACTATGGGGTTCTATGGGTCTCTATGGGTCTCTATGGGGTTCTATGGGTCTCTATGTGTCTCTATGTGTCCCTATGCATCTCTATGTGTCTCTATGGGGTTTCTATGTGTCTCTATGGGGTTCTATGGGTCTCTATGTGTCTCTATGTGTCTCTATGTGTCCCTATGTGTCTCTATGTGTCTCTATGGATCTCTATGGGGTTCTATGTGTCTCTATGTGTCTCTATGTGTCCCTATGTGTCTCTATGTGTCTCTATGGGTCTCTATGGGTCCCTATGTGTCTCTATGTGTCCCTATGTGTCTCACCACATCAGTGACGATCCGTTGCAGCCGTTGCCGTTGTTTCCTGCTCAGGTTCTGGAAGATGTCGCAGCCGGCGCCGCGTAACAACCGGAACCCGACGGTCACGTGATGCTGCTCCAATGGGGAACCACCATAGAGCTGGGCCAGGGCGGAGTCTGCAAAGGGGGGAGTGTGCAAGGAGTGAGTGTGCAAGGGGGGCACACACAGCACCGCACTGCACACGGCACTGCAATGCATACAGCCCATTGTGCACACGGCACTGCATTGCACGTGGCAATGCACACGGCACTGCACTGAGCTTTGCACACGGCACTGCACACGGCACTACGCTGAGCTTTGCACACGGCACTGCACTGAGCTTTGCACACGACACTGCACTGAGCTTTGCACACGGCACCACACTGCACACGGCACTGCACTGAGCTTTGCACACGGCACTGCACTGAGCTTTGCACACGACACTGCACTGCACACGGCACTGCACTGAGCTTTGCACACGGCACTGCAGAGCTTTGCACATGGCACTGCACTGCTCTGCACATGGCACTGCGCTGAGCTTTGCACACGGCCCAGCTTTGCACACTGCACTGCACACAGCACTGCATTGCATTGCACACGGCACTGCAGAGCTTTGCACACGGCACTGCTCTGCACACTGCTTTGCACACTGGATTGCACACAGCAATGCACAGCTTTGCACATGGCACTGCACTGTTTTGCACACGGCACTTCACACTTTGCACCCGGCACTGCACTGTTTTGCACACGGCACTGCACTGCATTGCACACTGCATTGCACACAGCCCTGCACAGCTTTGCACACGGCCCTGCACACTTTGCACACAGCCCTGCACACTTTGCACACGGCACCGCACACTTTGCACTCAGCACTGCACAGCTTTGCACATGGCCCAGCTCTGCACACTGTTTTGCACATGGCACTGCACACTTTGCACACGGCCCCGCACTGTTTTGCACACGGCCCCGCACTGTTTTGCACACGGCCCCGCACTGTTTTGCACACTGCACTGTTTTGCACACGGC
>NW_015440451.1:0-8035 GCF_001577835.2 Coturnix japonica | reverse complement strand
CACACGCCACCCATAAAGACAAATTCACCCCGCCCCACTAGACTCCCCCAAGCCCCATAGATCCCCCGCCCCCATAGAATTTCCCCCGCCCCAATAGATCCCCCGCCCCATAGATCCCCCGGCCCCACATAAAATTCGCCACCGGCCGCCCATTAGATCCCACTCCCCCATAGATCCCCCCGAACCCCAACTAGATCACACCAGCCCCCATAGATCCACCCGCCCCATCAGATCCCTCTGGCCCAGAGAATCCCCCCCGCCCCATAGATCCTCAGGCCCCAAGTAATATACACACAACACAAACACCCCCAAAAAACCAATGCAGATCTCCTGAAAAGAACACCTATAGATCCCCCGCCCATACATCCACCCCCCGCCAACGCAATAAGAGCGCCCCAAACGACAAAACACAACAACCTCGATCCCCGCCCCATAGATCCCCCCGTCCCCATAATCCCCCACCCCATAGATCCCCGCCCCATAGATCCCACCTCCCACCCTCCCAATAGGATCCCCCGCCCCATAGATCCCCTCCCCCAACCTCTAGATCCCACCGCCCCATAAGATCCCCCTGCCCCCATAGGATCCCCCCGCCCCAATAGAATCCCCCCGCCCCATTAAAGATCCCCCCCGCACCCATTAGCATAAACCCAACGTCCAAACAAACCAACCCCCATAGACATCTCCCCGCCCCATAGAATCTCCCCCACCACCCGCACAACCCCGATCAGCATCCCCGCCCCAGAAACAGACAAACCAAATAACAAGCAACACATCACCACCAACTAGCAACACCCAGAGAATCTCCCACCCCGATAGATCCCCCCGCGCCCATAGATCCCCCGCCCCATAGATCCCACCGCCCCATAGATCCCCCCGCCCCATAGAGTTCCCCTGCCCCAATAGATCCTCCACCCCATAGATCCCTCCCCCACATAGATCCCCCGCCCCAAACTCCCCCGCGCCCATAGATGCCCCGCGGCCCATAGATCCGCCTGCCCCATAGATCCTCTGCCCCATAATCCCCCTCCCGCATAGATCCCCCTCCCCATAGATCCCCACGCCCCCATAGATCTGCCTGCCCATAGATCTCCTGGCCCCATAGATCTCCGGCCCCATAGATACCCCCCGCCCCAATTAGATCCCCTCCCCCATCAGATCCCCCGCCCCATAGATCCCCTGCCCCATAGATCCCCCGCCCCACTTAGATCCCCCGCCCCATAAGAGTTCTCCCGCCCCATAGATCCCACTGCCCCATAGATCCCCCTCTGGAAACATGCCCCATAGATCCCCCGCCCCCATAATCACCTCCCCCAATAGAATCCCCTTGCCCCATTCAGCGATCCCCCGCCCCATAGGGAATCCCCCGCCCCATAAATCCCGCCGCCCCATAGAGTCCCCCACCCCATAGATCCCCCGCCCCATAGATCCCCCCCCATTAGGCTCCTCCGCCCCCATAGGGCCACCCCTCCCCCCCCCATAAGATCTCCTGCCCTATAGAAAATCCCCCGGCACCCATAGATCGCCCGCCCCGAAAGATCCCCCCGCCCCAATAGATCCCCCGCCCCCATTTCCCCCAGATCCCCCTGCTCCCATAATCCCCGCCCCATAAGACTCCCCCGCCCAAATGGGATACTCTGCCCATTAGATTCCCCCGCGCCCCATAGATCTCCCGCCCCATAAAGATCCCCCCGCCCCATAGATCCCCCGCCCCATAGATCACCCCGCCCCATAGATCCCCTTGCCCCATAGAATCCCCCGCCCCATAGAAGCCCCCGCCCCAAGATCTCCCCGCCCCATTAGGATCCCCCGCCCATAGATCCCCCCGCCCCATAGATCCCCTCCCCCATAGAGCCCCGCCCCAATAGATCCCCCGCCCCATAGATCCCCCGCCCCATAGATCCCCCCGCCCGCATAGATCCGCCCGCCCCATAGATCTCTCCCGCCCCATAGATTCCCCCTCCCCATAGATCCCCCGCCCATAGACTTTCCCCCGTTGCCCCATAGATTCGCCGGCCCCATAGATCCCCTGCCCCATAGAATCCCCCATTCATAATAACCCCAGCTGACCCCATGATCTCACATTGCAATGGAAGGCTCCTCATCCTCCCGAGTCAGCCTGGACCAGGGTCAGTTGTGGGGCTGACCCACAACAGCCTCAAAGGGACCCACCCATTCGTGAATTAGGGAAGGGCGGTGTCGGCCCTTTAAGAGAGCCCCCCCCAGTTCATGGGGTGCGTTATGGGCAGGTTATGGGGTTATGCGGGTGGGTTATATGGGTTATGGGCTGGTTATTATGGGTTAATGGGGTGGCGTTATGGGCGGGTCTATGGGGTGGTTATGGCAAGTATCGAACAGGAGCAAGGTATCTGGGGGCAGGTTATTGGGGGTTAATTGGGGACGGGTTATGGTATAGGGGGCGGCTCGTTGGCTATGGGTGGTTATGGGATCTCTTATGCGGGCGCGGGGCCTATAGGCCACGAATTATGCGGGCGGCGGCGTTCATGGCGGTTATCCGGGGCACAGGCCGTTATGGGTGGGTTTATGGTTGGTTATGGGGCTGGTTATCGGGGTCTATGGGGTCTTACTGGGGGACGCCAAGTACTTATAGGAGGTTATGGGCGCTTGGTTATGGGTTATGGCGGCTGCCTGACCGCGTTATTGGAGCGCCGCTTTTGGGTTATGGGGCAGTTATGGGGCTGCCAGGGCGTTATGCGCGGCCCCGTTATCGAAGCAGACGAAACATAAACTCAACACTGCCGGGGAAGCATGGTTATGGGGACGAGAGATTATGGGGAACCAAAGGATGACTGCGTGCGCCCAGCCCAATAATAATAGAGTCGCCGGAGTATATAGGGGTGAGTTCCATGGGGCAGGTAATATGGGGACCTGGATATATGGGGCAGCGTTATGGGGCTCGGCTTATTGACGGACTTCATGGAGGTGGGTTATGGGGCTGAGTACCCTAGGAGACGTTCATGGGCTTATGGGAGCAGGTTAGGGGGACTTTATGGGCTGGTTTGATGGGGGGACGTTATGAGGCGGGTTATGGGGCTGATGGGGCTGGCTTATGGGGTTATGGGGCAGGTTGCCGATACGGCCCCCAGCACGGCACTTATGGCGCAGGCTTTCAACTGGGCACCCACCGAACTACCCAACACATAATCGACCGGAGCTGGTTATGGGGTTCCAGAAACCCACCTCCGACTACACAACCCACCCAAACAGCCATCACGATCCCACCAACCACCCTTCCCGACCCAAAAACATACGCGCGAACATTATAATGAAACCACTGGCCCACACCACCAAGGGACAAACCGCGAGCCAACCCCACCACTGCCCCACCACATAGCGACACACCACAAACAAAGAAACACCAAACAACACAATACTACCCCAACACTAAACTAACACAATTACCACACCCCACCCAACCCTCAACGACCACCCATACACAATACCCCAATAACACAAACACCACCTGACACAACACAAACACACAAACTCACGAAACCCACCCACCCACACACATAAAAATCCACACACAAACCATTCAAAATAACACCCCAACACTAAAAAGCAACCCACTCATCCCCCAATCACAATCACACACAACACCATAAAAAAGCAACACACCAACACCCACTAAAAACCAACCACCCAAACCCTCCAAACACCACACCATCAACCACAAACCACCTACAGACCCCAAACACCCTCCCTACCACTCACAAGCCGACCACACCACGCCCAAAACCCTAACACACACACCCCTCCAATAAAAAACTAAAAACACCCCCAACAGTACCAGCCAACCACCAACTATCACACTATGCAACACACAATAACCCCATAATAAAACAACCCTCACCCAAACACACCACCAACCAATTACATAACAAACACCACCCACACAAAAACAACCTAACCAATCACTCCTCCCAAAACACCCCCCCACACCACCACCATTATAACCACCACACATACACACCAAAAACCCTATAGACACACCAACCTAAAACACCCCACACACCTACCAACCACTACACCACATAGACCCCATACTCAAACAACCTCGACACACACACCACACCACACCCACCACCTAACCCCACCAAAACCAAACAAACAAACACCCCAACACAACCAAACACCACAAAGAGAAAAATAACCCATAGCTCCCATTACACCCACTAATCACCACAAACCCCAACCACCCTAAATAAATACCTAAATACACCCTAACCAGACACACACCAAAAAAAATTAATTGCCACCCCATAACCCCTAACCAAAACCCACCATAAACCAACACAAAGACCCCACTCTAAACCCCCAAAAAAACAATAACCCCATTAGACCCCATAAAATACCCCCTTAGAAATACCACCATAGACCCCATTACACTTACCCCATAGACCCCGAATTAATTGCCCAGGACCCCATAAAAAACCCCATTAGACCCCATTAATTGCCCCATAAACCCCTCTAAATACCCCATTAGACCCATAAATACCCCATTACAAACCGAGGATACCACCACCACCACATAGCACAACACACCCCCAACCACACTTCACCACTTACAGCAACCAACAGAAACCACCCCATTCTACAAAAAATACCCCATACCACAACCAATAAATACCAACCCCATGACAAATACACTATACGAACAACAAACAATATACCCCATAGACAAACTAACTCTCCGCACATACCTAACAATAAAAATAACATAACAACCAAAATCAAATAACACATTAAAATTACCCACACTAGACCCCATAAATACAACAACAATAGACCCATAAAAAATCACCCCATAGACCCCATGTAATTGCCCAACAATAAATATACCCTAAATAACCACACATACAGAGCACAACCAAACCCCAATAACAATACCTACCACCAACCATAAAATAACACACCTCAACCCCTATCCACAAAAACTAACCATCCCAGACCCCACCTCAACAATAACAAACCCATAAATAACCCCATAGACACAAATAAAATAACCCACACTTCATAATAACCATAACCACATTAAAATTGGACAGGACTTAATTAATAAATACCCCCACTCACGACCCACTCAACACCTTGCACCCCACACACACAGCAGACCCCAACCACATAATAAAATAAACACCAAACCAAAATACCTCTCCTTAACTAATTCAAGAACACACCCCAACATAATACACTGGCCCCCAATAGACACCATAAACTGCCCCAATCAGGAACCCACATACCTCTACCCCACTACAAACAGAAATATATACCAAAGGACCACTAAATCTGCCAAACTACCCGCCACCTCCATCTAATTGCCCCATAAAGAACGCACCCCACCAACGTAACTGACACACACTATATACACACCACATAATTGACAACCAATCACGACACATAAACTGCCCCAAAAAAGGACCCACATACACAACACACACGCCACCACAGAACGCACCTCCATAAACTGCACCACTAACTACAAAAAAATTTACCCCAGTAACCGACGCCCACAAAACAAAAACAACACCCGAATAACCAACACAAACCCCCATAACTCGACCCCACCCATAGGATCCAAAAAAAACAACACAACAAAACCCCACCTAAACAATAACACAACAACAATAAGGACCCATAATTGACCCCCAGGAGGACCCATAACTGCCCATAGAGCCCACCCACAAAAATAATTGCCCCATAGCGCCCCATAACCGAAAATCCCATAGCGAAAACCCATCACATTGCACGGACACAAACAACCATATAAAGAAAACCGCATAACCCCTGCCCCATAGGCCCATAATTCCGCCCATAGGCCCCATAAACTGCCCCATAATTGCCCCCACTTGAACCATAACTTGCCCCATAGGACCCATAATGTACCCCACCTGGACCCCAATTACATTGCCCCATTGGACCCATACCACCCTCGCCCCATAGGACCCATAACTGCCCCCATAGCGGACCCATAACTGCCCCATAGGACCCATAACTGCCCCATAGGACCCATAACTGCCCCATAGGACCCATAACTGCCCCACAGGACCCATAACTGCCCCACAGGACCCATAGCTGCCCCATAGGACCCATAATTGCCCCATAGGACCCATAATTACCCCATAGGACCCATAACTGCCCCATAGGACCCCACCGATCCCCCCCATAACCTCCCATAGGGATGAACTGCCCCCCAACCCCCCCCACCTGCCCCAGGACCCCCTTAACTGCCCCATAGGACCCTTAATTGCCCCATAGACCCATAATTGCCCCCTATAGGGCCCTAAATACCCCATAGACCCCCCATATTTGCCCCCCCCTCGCCATAGATCGCCCCACTCACCCCTCCCGCGCCACCACCTCGAAGCCCCGCCCCCTCTTTCCCCATTGGCTGCCGCCGCCTCTAAGCCCCGCCCACTCCCTGCTCCTATTGGCTGTTGGTTGTGATAGGCATAGAGAGCGAGCAAAGGGGACAGTCCTCCGAGCGTGACAGAGAGTCCGCAGTTAACCATAGAGTGAGATATGATAGATAGAGCGCCCTCACCGAGCGCGCCAAGAGGGCGGCACCAACCAATGGCTGCGCGGCAGACGGGCGGTGCCGACCAATGAGAGCTCGGCCGCGGCTATATAAAGCGCGAAGGCTGCGGAGCCGCCGCCATTGTCGCGGAGCCGCGTTGCGATTTAAAGGGGCCGCGCTCCGATCCCGGACCCATCCACCATCGTTATAGAACAAGGGGAAGGACCCGCTTTGAGCCGCCATCGCCATGAGGGAGATCGTGCACATCCAGGCCGGGCAGTGCGGCAACCAGATCGGGGCCAAGGTGAATGAAAACCCCCCTTTAAATCCCCATTCAAATCCCATTTAAAACCCCCTTTATTCGACCCCCTTTATCCCCACCCTTAAATAGGGACGCGGCCCCTTTAAGAAGCCCCTCCCCCTTGAGGCGCGCAGACAAAGGGAGCCCCGAATCGGGCTGATTTTAACCCAAAATCCGCCCATTTCTTCGCTTTTAGGGCACATAAAGGATAATAAGGCTTTAAAATAAGGAATTCTAGCTATAAATAACCTAAAATCGTGGGTTTTAGCCCCAAAATGGCCATTTCCGGCCTTAAAATGGAGCCCCCCCCCCCCCGCCTTTACCACACGCGGAACAAAATGGCGGTTCCCGCCACAGGCCTAAAATCGCCATTTTTTACCTCAAAATCCGCCTTTTCCCGCCTTTATTGCGTCATCTGGGCGGGAAATGAGGGATTTTGGGGTTAAAAATGGCGATTTTGGGGTTAAAAATGGTGGATTTTGGGGTTAAAATGGTGGTTTTTGGGGGTATGGGGTGGGACGCTGTAATGCGGCAGAGCCGGATCGGGGTTGAAAGGGACGGGTTTAATGGTTAAAAATGAGCGATTTTTGAGGTAAAAAAGGGCAAAATCTGGTCAAAAGTGGAAATTTTGGGTCAGAAATGAGCATTTTTGGGTATAAAATGGTTGGATTAACCCCAAAATGGCGTTTTTTGTCCCCAAAACGGCCCTTTTTGCCCGCTAAAATGGCCTTTTTTGCCCCCAAAATGGGCTTCTTTTACTACCAAAATGGGCCTTTTTTGCCCCAAAATGGGCCTTTTTTGCCCCAAAATGGGCTTTTTCCCCCCAAAACTCTTTTTTTCCCTCAAAATGACTCTTTTTACCCTCTAAAATGGCGTTTTTTGCCCCCAAAATGGCTATTTTGCCCCCAAAACAGCTCTTTTGCAGCCCCCAAAATGCCCCTTTTTGCCCCAAAAATGCCCCTTTTTGCCCCAAAATTGCCCATTTTTGCACCAAAAATGGTATCTTTTCCCCCCAAAATAACCCTTTTTCCCCCAAAACAAGTCATTTCCAGCCCCCAAAATTGCCCATTTTTGCACCAAAAATGGTATCTTTTCCCCCCAAAATAACCCTTTTTCCCCCAAAACAAGTCATTTCCAGCCCCCAAATGGCCTTTTTTGCCCCCAAAATGCCTCATTTCCCCCCAAAATGGCACTTT
>NW_015440450.1:6745-8050 GCF_001577835.2 Coturnix japonica | reverse complement strand
TCAGCAGGACGGAGCCCATCCGGGTCACACATGGCATTGGTAGGACCCAAAAATGGCGTTTTTTACCCCAAAAATGGCCTTTTTGACCCCAAAATCAGGCATTTTGGACCCAAAAACCCTCAATTTGACCCCAAAATGGCCATTTTCGGCCCAAAATGGGCTTTTTTGACCCCAAAAACTCCCAATTTTGACCCCCAAATGGTCATTTTTGGCCCCGAAATGGGCCTATTTGGCCCCAATATCCCCCAAGTTGGCCCCAAAATGGTCATTTCTGACCCCAAAATGGGCCTTTTTGGCCCCAAAATGGCACTTCCTGACCCCAAAATGGGCGTTTTTAGCCCCAAAATGGGCCTTTTTGGCCACAAAAAACCTCCAATTTCGACCCCAAAATGGTCATTTTTGACCCCAAAATGGCCCTTTCTGACCTTAAAATCCCCCTTTCTGACCCCAAAATGGGGTTTTTTGGACCCTAAAATCCCCCTTTCTGACCTAAAAATGGCCCATTTTAGCCCCAAAAACCCCCAATTTCGACCCCAAAATGGTCATTTTTGGCCCCAAAATGGGCTTTTGGGACCCCAAAAACCCCCAATTTGACCCCAAAATGACCATTTTTGACCCCAAAATGGGCTGTTTGGACCCCAAAAACTCCCAATTTTGACCCCAAAATGGTCATTTTTGGCCCCAAAATCAGGCTTTTTGGACCCCAAAAACCACCAATTTGACCCCAAAAATGGACATTTTTGGCCCCAAAATGAGACTCTTTGGTCCCAAGATGGCCTTTTTAGACCCTGAAATGGGCTTTTTTGACCCAAAATGAGATTTTTTGGTCCAAAATTGGTCTTTCTGACCCCCAAAACCCCCAATTTCGACCCCTAAATGGGCTTTTTTGGCCCCCAAAACCCCCCAGTTTGACCCTAAAATGGACATTTTTGGCCCCAAAATGGGACTTTTTGACCCCAAAATGGCTCTTCTTAGCCCAAAAATTGGCATTTTTGACCCCAAAATGGGCCTTTTTAGATCCAAAATAGTCATTTTTGGACCCCAAATGGGCATTTCTAACCCCAAGATGGGTCTTTCTAACCCCAAAATGCCCCTTTCTGACCCCAAATTGGCCTTTTTTAACCCCAAAATGGTCATTTCTGACCCCAAATTCCCTCTTTCTGACCCCAAAATGGTCATTTTTGGCCCCAAATTCCCTCTTTCTGTCCCCAAAATGGGCTTTTTTGGACCCAAAATGGCCCTTTCTGACCCCAAAATGATGGGGCTGCTCAGCAGGACGGAGCCCATCCGGGTCACACATGGCAT
>NW_015440450.1:0-2190 GCF_001577835.2 Coturnix japonica | reverse complement strand
CCCAAAACCCCCAATTTGACCCCAAATTGGTCATTTTTGGACCCAAAATGGGCCTTTCTGACCTCAAAATCAGCCTTTTTTGGACCCCAAATACCCCCAATTTTGTCTTAATATGGGCCTTTTTCACCCCAAAATGGGACTTTCTGACCCCAGAATCCCACAATTTGGACCCAAAGTGGTCATTTTTGGCCCCAAAATGGGACTTTTTGACCCCAAAATGGCTCTTCTTGGCCCTAAAATGGGCATTTTTGGCCCCAAAATGGGCCCTTTTAGATCCAAAATAGTCATTTTTGGACCCAAAATGGCACTTTCTGACCCTAAAATCCCCCTTTCTGAACCCAAAATGGGGTTTTTTGGACCCTAAAATCCCCCTTTCTGACCTAAAAATGGCCCTTTTTAGCCCCAAAAACCCCCATTTTGACTCCAAAATGGGACTTTTTGACCCAAAAATGGCTCTTCTTGGCCCTAAAATGGGCATTTTTGGCCCCAAAATGGGCCTTTATGACCCTAAAATCCCCCTTTCTGACCCCAAAATGGGGTTTTTTTACCCTAAAATCCCCCTTTCTGACCCCAAAATGGCCCTTTTTGACCCCAAAAACCCCCAATTTGACCCCAAAATGACCATTTTTCGCCCAAAAATGGGCTTTTTAGACCCCCAAAACCCCCAATTTGACCCCAAAATGGCCTTTTTAGCCCCAAAATGGCACTTTCTGACCCCAAAATGGTCCTTTTTAACACCAAAATGGGCTTTTTGTACCCCAAAAACCCCCAATTTCGACCCCAAAATGGTCATTTTTGGCCCCAAAATGGCACTTTCTGACCCCAAAATGGTCCTTTTTAACACCAAAATGGACTTTCTGACCCCCAAAACCCCCAATTTCGACCCCAAAATGGTGATTTTTGGCCCCAAAATGGGACTTTTTGACCCCAAAATGGCTCTTCTTGGCCCTAAAATGGGCTTTTCTAGCCCCAAAATGGGCTTTTTTGGCTCCCAAAACCCCGAATTTGACCCCAAATTGGTCATTTTTGGACCCAAAATGGGCCTTTCTGACCTCAAAATCAGCCTTTTTTGGACCCCAAATACCCCCAGTTTTGTCTTAATATGGGCCTTTTTCACCCCAAAATGGGACTTTCTGACCCCAGAATCCCACAATTTGGACCCAAAATGGTCATTTTTTGCCCCAAAATGAGACTTTTTGACCCCAAAATGGGCCTTTTTAGATCCAAAATAGTCATTTTTGGACCCAAAATGGCACTTTCTGATCCTAAAATCCCCCTTTCTGACCCCAAAATGAGGTTTTTTGGACCCTAAAATCCCCCTTTCTGACCTAAAATTGGCCCTTTTTAGCCCCAAAAACCCCCATTTTGACCCCAAAATGGGACTTTTTGACCCAAAAATGGCTCTTCTTGGCCCTAAAATGGGCATTTTTGGCCCCAAAATGGCCCTTTCTGACCCTAAAATCCCCCTTTCTTACCCCAAAATGGGGTTTTTTGGACCCTAAAATAACCCCCTTTCGAACCCAAATTGCCCTTTTGGCCCCAAAAACCCCCAATTATGACCCAAAGATTGTTCATTTTGGCTCCAAAATAAGCTGTTTGGACCCCAAAAAACCTCCAATTTCGACCCCCAAATGGACCATTTTGAGGCCCCCAAAGATGGAGACTTGTTTGACCCCAAAATGGGCTCTCCTTGGCCCTAAATATGGGCTTTTTTGGCACCGCGAGAGAGTGAGAATGTTTTTTGGACCCTAAAAGTCCCTATGTAGACCCCAAAAATGGCTCTTTGTCGCACAAAATAAGTCCTTTTTAGCCTAATATGGCTCCTTCTCTCTCTCTAGACCCCACCAATCGGCTTTTTTTGGCGCCAAATTGACACTTTCCCTGACCGCCCAAGAATGGGCCTTTTTCCCCCATAATGGCGCCTTTGGACCCAAAATGGCCTCTTTAGACCCCAAAAATGGGCCTTTCTGTAACGCCAAAAATCCCCTTTTTCACCCCAAATTAACCCCCATATCCAACTCCCAAGATCCCCTCCATATTCCCCGCTAATAAAGCCCAAAATCCCCTTTTTTTTTTTTTTTTTTTTTTTTTTTTCCTTTCTTTTTTTTTTTTTTTCTTTTTTTTTTTTATTTTTTTTTTTTTTTTTCCTTTTTTTTCTCTGATTCACACTCTTTCTTTTTTTTTTTTTTT
>NW_015440449.1:4040-8074 GCF_001577835.2 Coturnix japonica | reverse complement strand
GAGATCCGTGTCCTCGGATGCGACCTAATAACCTATATGGGAGCATTTGGACGGGCACATTTTTGGAGCGGACCATTTGGGGCCAATTTTCAGGGGCCATTTTAGGGAGTACAGAATTTTGACGACCTAAGAGTGCACTTTTGGGTCACCTAGCAGATCCGCATCACTCATGCGACCCTATCAACCCTTAATGTGGGTCATTTGGGCCTTAATGGAGTCGCTTTAAGCACTTATGGGGTCCTTTAAGGCCTTAATTGGGGCATTTTGGGCTTTAAGGACAATTTGGGAGACATTTTGAGGGTCAGATTTGGACTTAGGTGCTTTTTGGGGCTCAGCTTTTAGGCCTGGATCGCCCTTTTAGGGATCACCTGGGAGAAGCCGTTATATGGCGTCACTGATGGTCGGTTCTTCTGTTCTTGGGTCATTTTAGTCCCTTCTATGGGGTCATTTAGGTGCCTTTTGGGCGTCACTTTAAGGGCCTTTTGGCAAGAAGTCCATTTAGCGGGCAACTTAATTGGGAGGTTCATTATAGGCCGCCATTTTGAGTGCGTCAGCCATTTAGACCTGGAGCACTTTGAGGGGTATTCTTAGGTCCCTTTTTGGGTTTTCATTTGGGCCATTTTAGGACGGTTCATTTGGCGCCTTAATGAGTGCACTTTTAGGGCTACATTTTAAGGGGGGGAGTTTAGTGGCCTTTTTGGAGGGTGCATTTTGGAGCGGCCATATTTGGGGTCAGAATTTTTGGGACTAGAGCTGCCTTTTGGGGGTCACTTTTAGGACCTGGGATACCACTTTTAGGGTCCACCTGGGAGCCGTTTACTCGGGAGTCATTTGGCCCTTATTACAGGAGTAAATTCCTAGAGTCCCTTTTTGGGATTCATTTAGGGTCCCTTTTGGGGTCATTTTTAGGGCCATTTTTGGGGGCCACGTTTGAGGAACTGGGGTGCCCTTTTTGGGTCATGAAGCTGCGAGAGGGATGGAGGAGACTCACATCTGCGGCCCCAGATAGAGAAATCGCGTCCTTCGGTCGCGACCCTATAACCTATTAATGGGGGATTTGGGGCCATATTCGGGGGCCATTTCGGTAGGCCATTTTGACGGGCATTATTTGGGGTCATTTTGGAGGATCTGAATGGGGGGATTTGGACGAGGCAATTTGCAGAGGCCATTTTGGGCGTCAGATTTTGAGAACCTCTAGGTGCCCTTTTGGGGTCACGCGTCGGAATCGTCAGTCCTCGGTGCCGACTCTATAACCTTCATGGGGGCATTTGGGAGCTCCTATTTTGGGGCAATTTGGGCGAGTTTTAGCAGGCCATTTTGGTGAGGCAAATTGGGCCTTAATGGGGGGCATTTGGCTTGTGGCATTGGTCGGGTCAGATTTTGGACCTAGGGTGCTTTTTTGGTGGGTCCACCGTCGAGATCCCGCGTATCCTCGGATGCGGGGACCATATAACCTTATGCGTGGGCTTATTTGGTGGACGCCCATTTTCGGGAGCCATTTGGGGCCACTCTTAGCCGGCCAATTTGGGGTGTCAATTGGGCCTTAATGGGGGACATTTGGAAGGCCATTATTGGGGGTTCCGATTATTGGACCTAAGGGTGACCTTTTGGAGTCACACGTTAGGATCCGCTCCTCAGGTGCGGCCTAATAACCTATTATAGGGCATTTCGGGGCCACTTTGGGGCCATTTTGTGGGCCATTTCTGGGTCCATTTTGGGGCCTTAATGGGGCATTTTAGGGGTCAGATTTTGGACTAGGTTTGCCTTTTAGGGATCACTTTTAGGACCTTGGAGCCCTTTTAGCGGGTCACCTGCGAGCCGTCTTATGGGCGTCATTATAGAGCGTCACCTTTTGGGGCTGTCTTTAGTGGGGAGCAATTTGTACGGGGATCATTTTGGGCATTTAGGGCCATTTTGGGGCCACCTTTAGGACCTGGTTCCTTTTGGGGTCACTGAAGTGGAGGGGATGGAGAGAGTGGAGGAGCTCAACAGCTGCGGCCCCATAGAGATCCGCGTCCTCGGTGCGACCCTATAACCTTATGGGGGCATTTGGGGCCATTTTGGGGCCATTTGGGGCCATTTAGGGCCATTTTGGGGGCAATTGGGGTCTTAATGGGGGCATTTGGGGCCATTTGAGGCCATTTTGGGGTCCAGTTTTGGACCTGGATCTGTTTTGGGGTCACCTTTAGGACCTGGATCCCTTTTAGGGTCACCTGGAGCCGTTTATGGGGTCATTTAGGGCCCTTTTGGGGTCATTTAGGGCCCTTTTGGGGTCATTTAGGTCCCTTTTAGGGTCATTAAGGTCCCTTATGGGGTCATTTGGGGTCTTAATGGGGGCATTTGGGGTCCTTTAAGGCACATTTGGGGCCATTTTGGGGTCAGATTTTGGACCTAGGTGCCTTTTGGGGTCACCTTTAGGACCTGGATCCCTTTTAGGGTCATTTAGGTCCCTTTTGGGGTCATTTAGGGCCATTTTGGGGTCACCTTTAGGACCTGGAGCCCTTTTAGGGTCACCTGGAGCCCTTTATGGGGTCATTTAGGGTCCTTTAGGGCCCTTTATGGGTTCATTTAGGGCCATTTTGGGGTCATTTGGGGCCTTAATGGGGGCATTTAGGGCCATTTTGGGGCCACCTTTAGGACCTGGAGCCCTTTTAGGGTCATTTAGGTCCCTTTTGGGGTCATTTGGGGCCATTTTGGGGTCATTTGGGGCCTTAATGGGGGCATTTAGGGCCATTTTGGGGTCATTTGGGGCCTTTTTGGGGGCATTTGGGGCCATTTTGGGGTCATCTTTAGGACCTGGATCCCTTTTAGGTCTCTTTTTGGGGGCTTTAGGCTTCATTTGGGGACTCTGGGTCCCTTTTGGGGTCTTTGGGTCCTTCTTGGGGTCTCTGGATCCTTTTGGGGTCCTTGGTTCCCTTTAGGGGCCACTGGATCCTATTTGGAGTCTCTGGGTCCCTTTAAGTGATTTTTGGGTCCATTTTGGGGTCTTTATGTCCCTTTTTGGGGTCTCTGGATCTTTTTGGGGTCTTTGGGTCCCTTTTGGGGTCTCTGGATCCTTTTGGGGTCCTTGGTTCCCTTTAGGGGCCACTGGATCCTATTTGGGGTCTCTGGATCCTTTTTGGGGTCTCTGGGTCCCTTTTGGTGTTTCTGGGTCCTGTTTTGGTGTCTTTGGGTCCCTTTTGGGGTCTTTGGGTCAGTTTTGGGGGTCTTTAGGTCCCTTTTTGGGGTCTCTGGATCCCTTTTAGTGATCTTTGGGTCCATTTTTGGGGTCTTTATGTCCCTTTTTGGGGTCTCTGGATCCTATTTGGGGTCAATGGATCCTTTTGGGGTCTCTGGATCCATTTTGGGGTCTCTGGATCTTTTTTGGGGTCTCTGGATCCTTTTGGGGTCCTTGGTTCCCTTTAGGGGCCACTGGATCCTATTTGGGGTCTCTGGATCTTTTTTGGGGTCTCTGGATCCTTTTGGGGTCTCTGGATC
The DNA here is from genome assembly GCF_001577835.2 of Coturnix japonica. Classification (NCBI taxonomy): domain Eukaryota; kingdom Metazoa; phylum Chordata; class Aves; order Galliformes; family Phasianidae; genus Coturnix; species Coturnix japonica. The sequence continues at coordinate 4,597 of NW_015440449.1, read as the reverse complement.
CCTTTTGGTGTTTCTGGGTCCTGTTTTGGGGTCTCTGGGTCCCTTTTGGTGATTCTGGGTCCTGTTTTGGGGTCTTTGGGTCCCTTTTGGGGTCTTTGGGTCCTTCTTGGGGTCTTTGGGTCCGTTTTTGGGGTCTTTAGGTTTCTTTTTGGGGTCTCTGGATCCTTTTGGGGTCTTTGGGTCCCTTTCGGGGTCTCTGGATCCTTCTTGGGGTCTCTGGATCCTTTTGGGGTCTTTGGGTCCCTTTTTGGGGTCTTTGGGTCCATTTTTGGGGTCTTTATGTCCCCTTTTGGGGCCACTGGATCCTTTTTGGGGTCTTTAGGTCCCTTTTTGGGGTCTCTGGATCCTTCTTGGGGTCTCTGGATCCTTTTGGGGTCCTTGGTTCCCTTTAGGGGCCACTGGATCCTATTTGGGGTCTCTGGATCCTATTTGGGGTCTCTGGATCCTTTTGGGGTCTTTGGGTCCCTTTTTGGGGTCTCTGGATCCTATTTGGGGTCTCTGGATCTTTTTGGGGTCCTTGGTTCCCTTTTGGGGTCTCTGGATCCTTTTGGGGTCTC
>NW_015440449.1:0-3118 GCF_001577835.2 Coturnix japonica | reverse complement strand
GGGGTCATTTGGGGCCCTTTTGGGGTCTCTGGATCCTTTTGGGGTCTTTGGGTCTCTTTTTGGGGTCTCTGGATCCCTTTTAGTGATCTTTGGGTCCATTTTTGGGGTCTTTATGTCCCTTTTTGGGGTCTCTGGATCCTATTTGGGGTCAATGGATCCTTTTGGGGTCCTTGGTTCCCTTTAGGGGCCACTGGATCCTATTTGGGGTCTCTGGATCTTTTTGGGGTCTTTGGGTCCCTTTTGGGGTCTCTGGATCCTTCTGGGGGTCTTTGGGTCCGTTTTGGGGTCTTTGGATCCTATTTGGGGTCTCTGGATCTTTTTTGGGGTCTCTGGATCCTTTTGGGGTCTTTGGGTCCCTTTTGGGGTCCTTGGTTCCCTTTCGGGGCCACTGAATCCTTTTCGGGGTCTCTGGATCCTTTTTGGGGTCACTGGATCCTATTTGGGGTCTCTGGATCTTTTTGGGGTCCTTGGTTCCCTTTTTGGGGTCTCTGGATCTTTTTTGGGGTCTCTGGATCCTTTTGGGATCTTTGGGTCCCTTTTGGGGTCTCTGGATCCTTTTGGGGTCTTTGGGTCCCTTTTGGGGTCTCTGGATCCCTTCTGTGGTCTTTAGGTCCCTTTTTGGGGTCTCTGGATCCTATTTGGGGTCTCTGGATCTTTTTGGGGTCCTTGGTTCCCTTTTGGGGCCACTGGATCCTTTTCAGGGTCTCTGGATCTTTTTTGGGGTCTCTGGATTATTTATGGGGGCCTTTGGGTTCCTTTTAGGGTCTCTGAATCCTTTTTGGGGTCTCTGGGTCCCTTTTAGTGATCTTTGGGTCCATTTTTGGGGTCTTTATGTCCCTTTTTGGGGTCTCTGGATCCTATTTGGGGTCTCTGGATCCTTTTGGGGTCTTTGGGTCCCTTTTGGGGTCTCTGGATCCTTCTTGGGGTCTTTGGGTCTCCTTTTGGGGGTCTTTGGGTCTCTTTTTGGGGTCTTTGGGTCCCTTTTGGGGTCTCTGGATCCTATTTGGGGTCTCTGGATCCTTTTGGGGTCCTTGGTTCCCTTTCAGGGCCACTGGATCCTTTTCGGGGTCTCTGGATCCTTTTTGGGGTTACTGGATCCTATTTGGGGTCTCTGGATCTTTTTGGGGTCCTTGGTTCCCTTTTTGGGGTCTCTGGATCTTTTTTGGGGTCTCTGGATCCTTTTTGGGATCTTTGGGTCCCTTTTGGGGTCTCTGGATCCTTCTTGGGGTCTTTGGGTCCATTTTGGGGTCTTTGGATCCTATTTAGGGGTCTCTGGATCCTTTTTGGGGTCTTTGGGTCCCTTTTGGGGTCTCTGGATCCTTCTTGGGGTCTCTGGATCTTTTTGGGGGTCTTTGGATCCTATTTGGGGGTCTCTGGATCCTTTTTGGGGTCTCTGGATCCTTTTTGGGGTCTTTGGGTCCCTTTTGGGGTCTCTGGGTCCCTTTTTGACCCCATATCCCCCCATAGGACCCTACACGTTCAGCATTGGGGACACCAGCAGTTACGGGGACTACGTGCGGGGCGGGATCGTCACCCAGGTCAAGATGCCCAAACACATCCGCTTTGTGAGTCANTCCCTTTTGGGGTCTCTGGATCCTTTTGGGGTCTCTGGATCCTTTATGGGGGCCTTTGGGTTCCTTTTAGGGTCTCTGAATCCTTTTTGGGGTCTCTGGGTCCCTTTTGGTGTTTCTGGGTCTCGTTTTGGGGTCTTTGGGTCCCTTTTGGGGTCTCTGGATCCTTTTGGGGTCTTTGGGTCCGTTTTGGGGTCTTTGGGTCTCTTTTTGGGGTCTTTAGGTTTCTTTTTGGGGTCTCTGGATCCTATTTGGGGTCAATGGATCCTTTTGGGGTCTTTGGGTCCATTTTGGGGTCTCTGGATCCTTTTGGGGTCTTTGGGTCCGTTTTGGGGTCTTTGGGTCTCTTTTTGGGGTCTTTAGGTTTCTTTTTGGGGTCTTTAGGTCCCTTTTAGGGTCTCTGGATCCCTTTTAGTGATCTTTGGGTCCATTTTTGGGGGTCTTTATGTCCCTTTTTGGGGTCTCTGGATCTTTTTGGGGTCCTTGGGTCCCTTTTGGGGTCTCTGGATCCTTTTGGGGTCTCTGGNCCTTTTAGTGATCTTTGGGTCCATTTTTGGGGTCTTTATGTCCCTTTTTGGGGTCTCTGGATCCTATTTGGGGTCAATGGATCCTTTTGGGGTCTTTGGGTCCATTTTGGGGTCTCTGGATCTTTTTGGGGTCCTTGTTTCCCTTTTGGGGTCTCTGGATCCTTTTGGGGTCTTTGGGTCCCTTTCGGGGTCTCTGGATCCTTCTTGGGGTCTCTGGATCCTTTTGGGGTCCTTGGTTCCCTTTAGGGGCCACTGGATCCTATTTGGGGTCTCTGGATCCTTTTTGGGTTCTCTGGATCCCTTTTAGTGATCTTTGGGTCTATTTTTGGGGGTCTTTATGTCCCTTTTTGGGGTCTCTGGATCCTATTTGGGGTCTCTGGATCTTTTTGGGGTCTCTGGATCCCTTTTGGGGTCTTTGGGTCCCTTTTGGGGTCTCTGGATCCTATTTGGGGTCTCTGGATCCTTTTTTGGGTCTCTGGATCCTTTTTGGGGTCCTTGGTTCCCTTTCGGGGCCACTGGATCCTTTTCGGGGTCTCTGGATCCTTTTGGGGTCTCTGGATCCTTCTTGGGGTCTTTGGGTCAGTTTTGGGGGTCTTTGGGTCTCTTTTTGGGGTCTTTAGGTTTCTTTTTGGGGTTTCTGGATCCTTTTGGGGTCTTTGGGTCCCTTTTGGGGTCTCTGGATCCTTCTTGGGGTCTCTGGATCCTTTTTGGGGTCTCTGGGTCCCTTTTGGTGTTTCTGGGTCCCTTTTGGGGTCTTTGTGGTCCCTTTTGGGGTCTTTGGGTCCTTCTTGGGGTCTTTGGGTCCGTTTTGGGGGTCTTTGGGACTCTTTTTGGGGTCTTTAGGTCTCTTTTTGGGGTCTCTGGATCCTTTTGGGGTCCTTGGTTCCCTTTAGGGGCCACTGGATCCTATTTGGGGTCTCTGGATCCTTTTGGGGTCTCTGGGTCCCTTTTTGACCCCATATCCCCCCATAGGACCCTACACGTTCAGCATTGGGGACACCAGCAGTTACGGGGACTACG
>NW_015440448.1:0-8089 GCF_001577835.2 Coturnix japonica | reverse complement strand
AAACACATAGAGACCAATAAGCGGCCAAGATATTCGGGCCAGAGATAGCCCCATAAGAGACCCCAGTAGAGAAACCCCATTAGAGGCCACATAAGCAATGCCCCACAGGGGGTGACATTGCGGACATCCTATAGAGACATATAGTTGACCCATATAGGGAGACAACTGGGACCAAATAGGGCTGGAGACATTTGGCGCCGACACAATAGGGACCCCCATGTGATTACATGTGGGGGACAGTGGAACGCATAACAGACAGCATAGGAACCGCACTGAAACTGTCTAGCAACCACTCATAGGAAGAAATATTGGGCGCCCAGAATACACAATAAAGAGACCCCAATTTAAAGACTACAATAGCAGGCACAAGAAAACTCATTAGGGTGCGGACATTGGGGACATATAGCGGACACAATAGTAGACCCCAATTAGTCGGAGGACAAGCTGAGAACCCCATTAGGGGACACCGTGGGGACACAGTATTGAAGACACCATGCATTACACTGAGGGACACCAGTGGAGGAACCAATACAGACAGCAGAGGGACCGCTGCTGAGACCCATAAAAGAGGCGCCATAGATCGAAGGCATATAGCGGGACCCACATTTCCGAAACCCAGTTTGATACCCACAAGGACGACATTTTTGGGCACAGAGATACCCATAAGAGACCCCATAGAAACCTTCTAAATGTGTCCCTATGTGTCTCTATGGTGGCGACTCTATTGGGGTCCCAGATGTGTGCCAATGTCCTCAGCTGATGGATCTCTATGTCCGGCGGCGCATAGGGTCCAGTGGTCTTCCGTATGTTGCCTCGTATGGGGTCTCTTGGAGTGGGTCTTCAGCGGGTCCCTGATGTGTCTCTAATGGGCGGTCTGCGACTGTCCCCCAACTGTAATCCATGGGGTCCAAGGCGCCGTAGTGTGCGTATGCCCGCACCAATGTCCCCGCCCATATGGCGTGCCCAGTGTCTCCGCTTGATGGTCACTGTGGCGGTGTCCAATGGTCCCCCCTGTGGGTTGCTATGGTGCCTCTATGGGGTCTCTTGGGCGAACGCCCGAGCAGTAGGCACCGCACAGACACACCAAAGCACACACAAGCACAAACGCCAAAAAAAGCAAGTAGTCCCGGTGACAGCCAAACACATGCGCTACCCCACCAACTACCAGCCGTACGACAACCGAAAGGTGATTACAGAAAACCGCCAAATCGAAGAGGAGAGCAAGAGAGGCGAGTCCGGAGAGTGTGCCGCCGCGAGCCACAAACCGACGGCCGCAACACAAAGAAAACGGACCGAAGAGTATCATTATGGGGTAATGTGCTTGGGTCAAAGTGTCGTTCTCGATGAGGCATATCTATGCGGTTTCAGGTGTCAAGTCCCTATTGCGCCTCTATGAGTCGTTGAATGAGGGTCTCAGCCCAAGGTCCCCATATGGTGTGTCTCTATGAGGTCTCACTGTCCCTCCTTGTAATCCAATGGCAGGGTACCCTAATTTTGTCCTATGCTCCCATAATGGATTCCCAGTGTCCTCCCTGATGGAGTCGAGTAATGTGTCTCCTTATGTTTGTCCCAGTGTCCCCAGATATGGATATGCACATATGTGCCTTCCTCTTGGGCGACTCTAATGGGTCTCTTATGGTGTATCTCTGGTGCCCATTATTGTCTATCTTATTTGGTATTTATGGGTTTTCCAATATATATATGTGCCTCTTGCCGGGTTTACTCTTATGGAGTCTCACGGGCGTCCTATGTGCGTCTCTATGCAGGATCTCCAATGTCCCCACTGTAAGATACACATGGAAATGGTCCCTATTTTCCGCAATGTCCGCCCCTGATGTGTCCCCAGTGTGGTCCCCATGGATCACGTATGGCGTCCCTATGGGTCCCCAGTGTCCCCCTGATGGGCGTTGCTATGGTGCCTCCTTATGGAGCGATTCTCATCGATGCGGGTCCTCTGGATGGCGGTATTCTCATGGGCGCCAAATGTTCCATGATAGCGGTATCTATGCGGGTTTCCATGTGGTCCCTATGCGCCTCTATGAGCGTCTTTGTAAACTTGGTCAACCTCTCAGTGGTCGGTCCCTATGGTGTCCTCTATGGGGTTTCACTGTTCCCCTCTTGTAATCCATATTGGGTGCCCTATGTGTCCGTTGGTCCCCCTATGGCGTCCAGTGTAATCCCCTAGAACTGGCGTCTTACCCGCCTATGTCGTAATGTCCCTACTGTGCCCAATATGATACCCCGTATGGGTTGCTGGATGTGCGCCCTCTATAGGGTCTCCTATGGGGTCTCTGTAATGCGTCATCATCTGCGGTCCGAAGAATTCTCCCTCATGTGTATCTATGGCGTTCAGCTTGTTCAGGTCCGTAACGTGGCTGCCTTCTGAACGATATGAGGGGTTCGTCTTGATGGGTCTCAACCGGGTCCCTGGTGTCTCCTAAGGGGTCTCATCTAGTCCCCCAATGTTAATGCATGTGGTCCCTGATGTGTGCCAATTTCTCGCCTAAATGGGTCCCTGTGTCTCCCTATGGGCCACTATGTGTCCCCTACTGATTTCCCCAATGTTCCCCCCTATGGGTTTGCTATTGCCCTCATATTGCGGTCTCTATCTGGCGGTAATCTTAATGGGTATCTCCATTGGTCCCAAATGTCTTCCTCTGCGTATCTGATGGGTCCTCAAGCCAAGGTTTACCCCTATGTGTCTCTATGGGTCTCCACCTGTCCCCCTTGTAATCCTGGTGGTTCCCGATTTGTCCCATTGTCCGCTATGGTTCCCAGGTGTCTCCCATATAGCAGTCTCAGTATGTGTCCCTATTTGTCCAGCTGTCCCCGTATGGCATTGCTAGTGTTAGCCTCCTTTGGGACTCATATGGGGGTCGCTTATGCAGGTAATCTACTGGCGGCCCATATGTCTATCTTATTGGTATTTATGGTTTCGAATGTGGTTACTAATGTGCACTCTTATGGGGTCTCTTTATGGGTCTCAGCAGTGCGGTCCCTATGTGTCTCTATGGGTCTTCACAATGTTCCCCACCTGTAATCCCATGGGCGTCCCCTATGTGTCCCATTGGTCCGCGTGTGCGGTCGCCCGAGTGTCGCTACCTATGGGTCACTGTGTGCTCTCTACATGGTTTCCCAAAGACTGTCCCCGGGCCTATGGGATGCTATGTGCCTTATTAGGGTTTGCCGATACTTATGGGGGTCTGCCTTTTTATGGTATCTTCTGTGCCCAAAATGTCTTCCTATGGGTAATCTAAGCACGATGACATGGCGTTTCGAATGTGCCGTCCCCTATGTGCCCCCTAAAATTATTGGGTCTTCATCTCGCACCACAAGAAAGACACATTCTTCTTAAGAATGATGCCTTCCCTGTAACAAATATGACTCAATCTGCATTCCAGAATATCTGTCGTTCCACCACCCACAAAAATAATGACCACATTAACATAAGAATTATCCACATTTCAGACAACATTTCCGAGTAGTTTCACACTAATATCAAGACATACACTAGAAAAAAAAATGTTGTGCTCTCTTAGGTCTCTCTCTCTCGCACTCTTGCAACGAAGAATCTCAGTTACTATACTCTTACCCATACGAAAACAACATCATCTAAGCGGCATGCTATTCTGTGCTTTCCGCCACTTTAACCCGCTTCTTTTCTTGCGTTCCTCGCTTCTAACTTCGCTTTTCTTGTTTTACCTCTGCTCTAGCCCCGTGTTTCTGTTGCTTTCCCTGCTTCTTCTGGAAACACCGTATTAATCTTGAGATTTCCTGTTCAGTCACTCTCTAAGACCCGCTGTTTCTTGGTTTTCATCCGCTCGTTAACCCCGCCTTTTCTTGGTTTTCCCATCCGCTCTAACCCCGCATTTTCTTGGTTTTTCCTCCCGCTCTAACCAGGCTTGTTTCTTCGTTTTCCTCCGACTCTAAGTACGCTTTCATAGTTTTCCTCCTCTCTAACCCCGTTTTCCTTCGGTTTTTATCGCCCTCTGAACTTCCGCTTCTGTTGGTTTCCACCGATCTTACCCCCACTTCTCTTTGGTTTTTCCTCCCGCCTCTAACTTCGCTTTTCTTGGGTTTGCTTCCGCGGTCTAAACCCCCGCTTTCTTGGCTTTTCATCCCGCTCTAAACCCCCCGCTCTTGTTCTTGGTTTTTCCTCCGGGTCTGACCCCGCTTTTTTTTTGGGTTTGTCCTCCGCTCTACCTTGCTTTTCATTGGTTCCTCTGCTGCTAACCTTGGTTTCATGGTTTTTGTCCTCCGCTCTAACTTTCGCTGTCTTCTTGAGGGTTTCCTCGCCTTCTGAAACCCCGCTGTTTCTTGGTTTTCTCCCGATCTAACTTCGCTTTTCTTGGGATTTCCTCCACTGCTAATCCGCACACCGACCGGCCGGCAGGGCAGCCCCGCCACGCACCATCCGGGGCGCCCCACCCAAAAAACCAAGTATCCTCGCATCAATTCGCCAGAGGAGGCGAGGGGGCTGGGATCACGGGCCGCCAACAGGTCCGCAAAAAGAAAACGAGGACACCCATGGCTCATGCATGGCGAGTCGGTCGAGATCAACGAGGGGCCAACGGAAGCTCGGCACCCGCGAGCAAACCACGCGGGCGGGGCTGACGCACACTCTCTCTCTCACTCCCAGCGAGCCGCGGCCCCCCCAGCCAGGGGAGACGAGCAGAACGACCAAGATGGCGTGGGACCGACCCAAAGACCGATAATATCTTATAAGGAGGGCAATCATGCGGGTGTAGTCACTTGCTCTAACTTTTGGCATACTTTCTAGGTTTTGTTCCTGCCCGGCAAAAAAACCCCCGTTTTTCCTTGGTTTTCGTTAGCTCTAACCCCGCTTTTTGTTTGTGTTTTTCTTCCGCTCGTACACTTTGCTTTTCTGCTTTCTCCTCGCATCTAGCCCTGCTTTTCTTGATTTTCCTCTTCTCTAACCTTGTTTTCATGGTTTTCCTCCGCTCTAACCCCGCTTTTCTTGGTTTTTCTCTGCTCTAACCCCGCTTTTCTTGGTTTTCCTCTGCTCTAACCCCGCTTTTCTTGGTTTTTCTCTGCTCTAACCCCGCTTTTCTTGGTTTTCCTCTGCTCTAACTCCGCTTTTCTTGGTTTTCCTCCACTCTAACCCCGCTTTTCTTGGTTTTCCTCCACTCTAACCCCGCTTTTCTTGCTTTTTCTCCGCTCTAACCCCGCTTTTCTTGGTTTTTCTCTGCTCTAACCCCGCTTTTCTTGGTTTTCCTCCGCTCTAACCCTGCTTTTCTTGGTTTTCCTCCGCACTAACCCCACTTTTCTTGGTTTTCCTCCACTCTAACCCCGATTTTCTTGCTTTTCCTCCGCTCTAACCCCGCTTTTCTTGGTTTTCCTCCGCTCTAACACCGCTTTTCTTGGTTTTCCTCCGCTCTAACCCCGCTTTTCTTGGTTTTCCTCCGCTCTAACTCCGCTTTTCTTGGTTTTCCTCTGCTCTAAGTTCGCTTTTTATAGTTTTCCTCCTCTCTAACCCCGTTTTCTTGGTTTTTATCCGCTCTAACTTCGCTTCTCTTGGTTTTCCTCCGATCTACCCCCACTTCTCTTGGTTTTCATCCGCACTAACTTCACTTTTCTTGGATTTCCTCTGCTGTACCCCCGCTTTTCTTGGTTTTCCTTTGCACTAACTTCGCTTTTCTTGGTTTTCCTGCGCACAAACCCCGTTTTTCTTGGTTTTCCTCCACTCTAACCCCGCTTTTCTTGGTTTTCCTCCGCTCTAACTTTGCTTTTCTTGGTTTTCCTCCGCTCTAACCCCGCTTTTCTTGGTTTTCCTTTACTCTATCCCCGTTTTCTTGGTTTTCATTCCCTGTAACCCCGCTTTTCTTGGTTTTCCTTTGCTCTAACCCCGATTTTCTTGGTTTTCCTCCGCTGGGGAGCGATGGGGACATCAAGTCGATTTCAATCCGACGGCGTATATCCCAGAGCTACTCAGCTAGCTAGTCAGATATGTAAGAAGGAGATATTCGTTTCTTTCCTCTGTCGACAGAGAAACTAAAAGTGTAGTACCGAAAAAAATGAAAGAAACGAAATCTTTCCCCATTTGAAAGGTAACACCTCGAAACAGTTCGGTTTCTCTCTGTAGCCCGGAAAGGAGCACTTTTGTGCTCAACTTCTTTTCTCGCTGAAAGCACAAGTCCTAGAACTGTTTCGAGGTGTTACCTTTCAAATGGGGAAAGATTTCGTTTCTTTCATTTTTTTCGGTACTACACTTTTAGTTTCTCTGTCGACAGAGGAAAGAAAACGAAATATCTACGTTCTTACAATACATCTGACTAGCTAGCTGAGTGTCTGGGCATTATACGCCCGTTTTTCGGGAAAGGGGGAACATCGACCTCTGATGATTCCCCATCGCTCTCCTTTCTGGGCTGAAGGGATAAGGTTTTTCTCTGAGAAAGCGAAGAGCCGAGCCTAAAACGCACTCCCGAATGCAACGGAGATGTTGGAATCACGGTTCCCAGCGACTGCCGCTTGTGAGAGAAAAGAGCGGTTGCGGACAAAACGGTAGACGAAAAAGAGCGACTTTAGCCGGCTGCTTTCTTCCGCTGAGGGGGGTTTCTCTCTGTAGCCCGGAAAGAAGCACTTTTGTGCTCAACTTCTTTTCTCGCTAAAAGCACAACTCCGATGAACTAGGTTCTCGACGTGTTGCCATTACACAATGGGGAAAAGATTTTCGTTCTCTTTTCATTTTTTTCCGGTCAACTACACTTCTTAGTTTCCTCTGTCGACAGAGGAACAGGAAACGAATACTCTCGTTCTTAATATCTTGACTAGGTTAGTCGAGTAGTCTGGGAATATACAGAAGCGTCGGAAGAGAAATCGACTTTTTGATGTCCCCATCGCTCCTTTCTGGGCTGAAGGGATAAGCTTTTTCCTCTGAAGAAAGAAGCCGGCTAAAGACGCACTCCCGAATGCAACGGAGATGTTGGAATCACGGTTCCCAGCGACTGCCGCTTGTGAGAGAAAAGAGCGGTTGCGGACAAATCGGTAGCCGAAAAAGAGCGACTTTAGCCGGCTGCTTTCTTCCGTTGAGGGGGAGGTCTTCTCTCTGTAGTCCTTTAAAAAAGCAATATTTTGTGCTCCAACTATCCTTTTTTCTCGCTGAAAAGCACTAGCTCCTTGACACACTTTTCGAGGTGTTACCTTTCAAATGGCGAAAGATTTCGTTTCTTTCATTATTTTTCGGTACTTCACTTTTAGTTTCTCTGTCGACAGAGGAAAGAAACGAATATCTCCTTCATACAATAATCTGACCCTAGCTAGCTGAGTAGCTCTGGGATATACGCCGTCGGAGAGAAATCGACTTGATGTCCCCATCGCTCCTTTCTGGGCTGCAGGGATAAGCTTTTTCCTCTGAAGAAAGAAGCCGGCTAAAGACGCACTCCCGAATGCACGGAGATGTTGGAATCAACGGTTCACAGCGACTGCCGCTTGTGAGAGAAAAGAGCGGTTGCGGACAAAACGGTAGACGAAAAAGAGCGACTTTAGCCGGCTGCTTTCTTCCGCTGAGGGGGGTTTCTCTCTGTAGCCCGGAAAGGAGTACTTTTGTGCTCAACTTCTTTTCTCGCTGAAAGCACAACTTCTCGAAACTATTTTTTATAGTGTTACCTTTCAAATGGGGAAAGATTTCGTTTCTTTCATTTTTTTTCGGTACTACACTTTTAGTTTCTCTGTCGACAGAGGAAAGGAACGAATATCTCCTTCTTACATATCTGACTAGCTAGCTGAGTAGCTCTGGGATATACGCCGTCGGAGAGAAATCGACTTGATGTCCCCATCGCTCCTTTCTGGGCTGAGAGGCAGGCTTCTTTACCTCTGAAGAAATAAGCCGGCTAAAGACGCACTCCCGAATGCAACGGAGATGTTGGAATCACGGTTCACAGCGACTGCCGCTTGTGAGAGAAAGAAATGATCGGTTGCGGACAAATCGGTAGAGCGAACACAAAGCGAAGGCTTTAGACAGGCTGGCTTCTTCCGTTAGAGGGTGTATTCCTTCTCTGTGACCCGGAAAAAAGCACTTTTGTCGCGCAACGCTTCTTTCTCGCTGCAAAGCACAAACTCCTTGAAACAC
>NW_015440447.1:0-8106 GCF_001577835.2 Coturnix japonica | reverse complement strand
GCTCTTGTCGTTTACTTCTTCCCATAAGGGGATCTATAAAGGAAGGGAAAGTCCTGGCAGATTTGTTAAAGGACCCCAGAAACAATGGGAGGGGGGGCGGGCTTAGACAGGTCCCTGGCAGGTTTAAAGGGACTCTCAGAACCAAATGGGGCGGGGGTCGGGGGGAGGCCTAGACACGTCCTGGCAGGTTACAAGGACCCTCAGAACCAATGGGGGGGGGGGGCTTAGACAGGTGCCTGCAGGTTAAAGGGACCCAGAACCAATTGGGGGGGGCTGCTAGACAGGTCCTGGCAGGTTAAAGAGCCCACATAATGGGTTGGGAAGGGTCTGGCAGAGTTATAAGAGCCCCAGAACCAATGGGGGGCTTAGGACAGGTCCTGGCAGAGTGTTAAAGGACCTCAGGAACCCAACTTGGGGGGGGGGGCTTGAGACAGTCCTGGCAGGGTTAAAAACACCCCCAAGAAACAATTGGGGGCGGGGGCTTAGGACAGGTCCTGGCAGTTAAAAGGACAAACCAGATACCAATAGGGGGGGGGGGCGGGGCTACAGACAGGTCCTGCAGGTTTTTAAAAGCCACATAATGGTTGGGAAAGGTCCTGGCAGGTAAAGGACCCCAGAACGCCAATGGGGGGGGGCTTTAGGGACCAGTGTCCTGGCCAGGTTAAAGGAACCTAATGGGGGGGGGGGCTTTAGACAGGTCCTGGCAGGTTAAAGACGCCACACATAATGGGTTGGAAGTTTGCCTGGCACGGTTAAAGGACCTCAGAACCAATGGGGGGGGCGGGCTTAGACAGGTCCTTGGCAGGTTTAAGGAAGGCACATAAAATGGGTTGGGAAGGTCTGGGCAGGCGCTTAAAGGACCCCAGAAACCAATGGGGGGAGTGCTTAGACAGGTGCCTGGCAGGTTAAAGGGACCCCCAGACACCCGAATTGGGGGGACTTTAGCAACAGGTCCTGGCAGGTTAAAGAGGCACATAATGGGTCTGGGAAGGTCGCCCTGGGCAGAGTCACACACTTCACCGTCGATTTTGAACCCAGTTCCTGCGGTCCTCCGTCCCGTGGAGCCGCCCTCCCTTCGATCCGGTGGGGGGAAAGATCACGACGCACCGTCTAGGTGGGCGGGCACGGCTGGGACGGGGCCCATAGGGCAAACTGCAATGGGGGGAGATAATAAATAAATAAAGGCAGATGGACGGAGGCCCATAGCGGACAAACTGCAATATGGGGGAGGATATGGGGCAGGACGGGACGGGGCCCATAGGCGCACAACTGCAATGGAGGGGAGATCTATGGGGGCAGGACTGGGACAGGGCCCATATATAGCAAACTGCCAATTGGGGGAGATATGGGGCAGGATGGGCCATAGGGCAAACTGCAATGGGGGGGAGATTATGGGCAGGATGGACGGGGCCCATAGGGCAAAGCTGCAGATGGGGGAGATATGGGGCAGGATGGGACCCATAGGGCAAACTGCAATGGGGGGAGATATGGGGCATGATGGGACGGGGCCCATAGGGCAAACTGCAATGGGGGGAGATATGGGGCAGGATGGGACGGGGCCCATAGGGCAAACTGCAATGGGGGGGGACTTATGGGGCACGCGCTGGGACGGGCCCATAGGGCAAACTCAATTGGGGGGAGATATGGGGCAGCAGATGGGATGGGCCCATAGGGGCAAACTGCAATGGGGGAGATATGGGGGCAGGATGGGACGGGCGGGGATTGAAATATAAGAGGGGAGGAAGGAAGGGGGAGAGGGAAGAGGAAGAGGAAGGGGAGAAGAGGAAGAGGAAAGGGGAACGAGGAGGAAGAGGAAGAGGAAGAGAGGAGGAGGAGGAGCAAGAGAAGAGAGGGAGGAAGGAGGAAGAGGAAGGGAAGGCGGCAAGGGAAGGGAAGAGAGAGGAGGAAGAGAAGAAGGCAAGACAGGCAAAGGCGGAAGAAGGAAGGGAAGGGAAGGGACAGGGAAAGGAAACGGGAAAGGAAAGGGAAGAGGACGGTAAAGAGGGGAAGGGAAGGACGAGGGGAAGGGAAGGGAAGGGAAGGGAAGGGAGGGGAAGGAGGGGAAGGGAAGGAAGGGCAGGGGAAGGAAGGAGGGAAGGGAAGGGAGGGAAGGGAAGGGAGGGGAAGGGAGGGGAAGGGAAGGAGAGGGGAATGGAAGGAGGGGAAGGGGAGAGGAGGGAAGGGAGGGACAGGGAGGGGAAGGGAAGGGAAGGGAAGGGAGGGAAGGGAGGGAGGGGAAAAGGGAAGGGAGGGGAAGGGAAAGGGAGGGGAGGGAGGAAGGGAAGGGAAGGGAAGGGAAGGGAGGGGAAGGAAGGGGAGGCGAAGGGGAAAGGGAGGGGAAGGAAGGCCGAGGGGAAGGGAGAGGAGGGAAGGGAGGGAAGGAAGGGAAGGGAACGGCGAAGGGAAGGGCAAGGAAGGGGAGGGAAGGAAGTGAGGGGAAAGGGAGGGGCAAGGGAAGGCCGAGGGCACACGCACACACCACGAGCCCGGAAGGCAAGGGCCGAGGGAAGAGGAAGGCGAGGGAGGGAAGGGAGGGGACAGGGACAAAGGGAGGGGAAGGAGCGGGCCAAGGGAAGAGGGGAAGGGAAGGGAAGGGAAGGGAAGGAAGGGAGGGAAGGAAGGGAAGGGGAGGAGGCGAGGGGAAGGAAAGGGAGGGAAGGGAAGGGAGGGAAGGGAGGGGAAGGGAAGGGAAGGGAAGGACAGGGACTGGAAGGGAAGGGAAGGGAGGGAAGGACAGGGAGGGGAAGGGAGGGAAGGGGAAGGGAAGGGGAAAGAGAGAGGCGGAAGGAAGGGAGGGAACGGGAAGGAGGGGCAAGGGAAGGGAGGGGCCAAGGAAGGAGGGGAAGCGAAGGGAGGGAAGGGAAACTGGCCGACGGGGAGGGAGGGGAAGGGACAGGAGAGCCGGGAAGGGACAGGGAAGGAAGGGAAGGGAAGGGAAGGGAAAGCGGAAGGGAGGGAAAGGGAAGGGAGGGAGCGAACGCCGAGGGAAGGGAGGGGAAGGGAAGGAGCGGGAAGGGAAGGAGGGGAAAGGAGGGGAAGGAGAGGGGAAGGGAAGGGAGGGAAAGGGAAGGGAGGGGAAGGGAAGGGAAGGGAAGGGAAGGGAAGGAAGGGCAAGGAAGGGAAGGAAGGGAAGGGAAGGGAAGGGAAGGGAAGGGAAAGGAGGGAAGGGGAAGGGAAGGGAAGGGAAGGGGAAGGGGCGGAAGGGGAAGGGGAAGGACCCACCCCTGTGCCCCACACTATGGGGCTGACCCACAAGTGAGCCCCCTCCCATGGACCCAAAGAAGGAAGGAAGGAAGGAGATGACCCGGTCTCACTATCGTCCCCGTGGTGCGTCGTGCGCGTCGCTCATGGCCACGTCCCCGTCGTCCTCGTCCTGTCTCTGTCGGCTGCTGCTGGGGCCGGTTCCCCCCCGGTTGCGGCTGTTGCGGTTCATCTCGCTGTACATCTTCCCGCGGAACGGACCCCGGCCTTTCTTACGGCGACCAGAGAAACCGCGGCCAACAACGCGGTCATCGTGCTCTGCGCATACAGGGGGGGCATGAAGGAGGGCAAGATGGCGGCCAACATGGTGGCCAAGATGGAGGGCAAGATGGAGGACAAGATGGAGGACAAGATGGAGGACAACATGGCGGCCAAGATGGAGGACAAGATGGAGGGCAAGATGGAGGACATGATGGAGGACAACATGGCGGCCAAGATGGAGGACAAGATGGAGGACATGATGGAGGACAAGATGAAGGCCTTAGTGGATCAGAGTAGGCCTCAGCCCCCATAAAGGAGGCCATGATGGAGGACAAGATGGAGGACAAGATGGAGGACAAGATAGAGGACATGAAGGAGGACAAGATGGAGGACAAGATGGAGGACAAGATGGAGGGCAAGATGGAGAACAAGATGGCAGCCAACATGGCGGCCAAGATGGAGGACAAGATGGAGAACAAGATGGCGGCCAAGATGAAAGACAAGATGGAGGACAAGATGGCGGCCAACATGGCGGCCAAGATAGAGGACAAGATGGAGGGCAAGATGGCGGCCAACATGGCGGCCAAGATAAAGGACAAGATGGAGGGCAAGATGGCGGCCATGACGGACGCCATGATGGAGGATAAGATGGAGGCCTTAGTGGGTCAGAGTAGGCCTCAG
This sequence comes from Coturnix japonica, assembly GCF_001577835.2. Taxonomy (NCBI): domain Eukaryota; kingdom Metazoa; phylum Chordata; class Aves; order Galliformes; family Phasianidae; genus Coturnix; species Coturnix japonica. Next base: position 3,963 of record NW_015440447.1, on the reverse strand, counting down.
CCCCCATAAAGGAGGCCATGATGGAGGACAAGATGGAGGACAAGATGGAGGACAAGATGGAGGACAAGATGGCAGCCATGACGGAGGCCTTTAGAGTAGGCCTCAACCACCCCCCAGCCATGATGGCGGCCATGATGGAGGACAAGATGGAGGACAAGATGGCGGCCATGAAAGACGCCATGATGGAGGACAAGATGGTGGCCTTCAGTGTAGGCCCCAACCCCCCCCAGCCATAATGGAGGCCTTTAATGGGTCAGTGTAGGCCTCAACCCCCCCCCCACCATAAAGGAGACCATAAAGGAGGCCTTTAGCGTCTGGTAAGACCATAAAGTCGGCCATAAAGGATGGAGACCATAAAAGAGGCCATAATGGAGGCCTTTACTGGGTCAGAGTAGGCCTCAGGCCCCCATAAAGGCGGCCATAATGGAGGCCTTTAGAGGCCTGTCAGTGTAGGCCTCAACCCCCCCCAGCCATAATGGAGGCCATGATGGAGGCCTTTAATGGGTCTGTGTAGGCCTCAACCCCCCCCCCACCATAAAGGAGGCCATAATGGCGGCCTTTAGAGGCTGTTGAGCCCATAAAGTCGGCCATAATGGCTGGAGATAAAGGAGGCCATAATAGAGGCCATAATAGAGGCCTTTAGTGGGTCAGAGTAGGCCTCAACCCCCCATAATGGAGGCCTTAAAGGCGGCCATAACGGAGGCCTTTAGTGGGTCGGAGTAGGCCTCAACCCCCCCCCCCCATAAAGGAGCCCCTAATGGCGGCCTATAGCGGTTGGTGAAGCCATAAAAGCGGCCATAAAGGCTGGAGACCATAAAGGAGGCCATAATAGAGGCCATAATAGAGGCCTATACCGCCCGGTGCGGCCCTAACGTCGCTCATAACGTCGCCCTGCACCGCCGCTCCCCACTAGGCCTCACCGCCCCCCCCCCAACATGGCGGCCTTTACCGGCGCCTCCTTGTAGGCCTCACCCCCCCTCCCCCCCTCCATCCTCCCCCCTTCGTTTCGTTCTCCGTCCCCTTCCCCCCCGTGCCGCCCCCCCGCCCCGTTCCCGGCCCGTTCCCCCCGGTCTCACCGCTGTATCCCCATATCTCACCGCTGTATCCCCCCTTGCCCTCCTCCGCCATCGCGGTTCTTCTTCCCCTTCGGCTTCGGAGAGCGTCGCTTCCGCCGCTTTGATTTCCGTTTCCGGTTCGAGCGCCGCTTCCGGCCGTTCGTTTCTCCTCCCTCTAACAGCGCCCCCTAGCGGCCCGGAGGACTCGTTACCTTAAAGGCCGAGGGTTCGAATCCCGGCCGAGGAACGAACAGCCGGACAACGAGGTCCCACGATTTTAATTAACCCCCCCCTTCATTAACAATAATTAACGATGGCAGCCCCCCCTCATTAACATATCGTGCCCTCATTAACTGAAGGATCCCCCTCATTAACATAACCTGCCCTCATTAATAAAAGGACCCCCCCTCATTATCATATTCTGCCCTCATTAACAAAAGGACCACCTTTAATTAATTATCCTGCCCTCATTAACATAAAGACCCCCCTCATTTACATATCCTGCCCTTATTAACATGAATGAATGAAAGGAACCCCCTCATTAACATATCCCTCCTTCATTAGCATATCCTGCCCTCATTAACATGACCCCCCCTCAAACAACAGGATCCCCCCCATCATTAATTCCTCCCCCCTAATTAACAAAGACCCCCCCCAATTAATAATAACTTCATTAACATCAAAGGGGGGGGGGGGGGTCCTGGTCCCTACTGTGGGGGGGGGTCCAGATCAAAAATGGCGGCCAGGCGGCCATCTTGAAAGGGTGGCGGCCATCTTGGGGGGGGATCCAGATCCAAAATGGCGGCCAGGCGGCCATCTTGAAGGGGTCCAGACCCAAAATGGCGGCAGTGGGGTGCTAATGGGGGGGTCTTTGTTTATAATGGGGGTTCAAGTGAGGGGGGGGTCCATATATGAAATGGGGGGGGTCCATATATGAAGGGGGGCGGCCATCTTGGGGGGGGAAAGGGGGAAGTTCGAGATCCAAAATGGCGGCCAGGTGGCCATCTTGGAGGGTGGTTCCAGATCCAAAATGGCGGCCGGGGGGGTGTCAATGGGGAAGGGGCTTCAGATTTATATTTGGGGGGGGGTTTAAAGGGATCCATATTTTGGGGGGGGGGAGTGCAGTTCCAGGTCCAACATGGCGTCCAGGCCTCAATTTTAAAGGGGGGGGTTCAGATCCAAAATGGCGGCCGGGCGGCCATCTTGAAGGATTGGCAACCATCTTGGGAGAAGTTCCAGATCCAAAATGGCGGCCAGGCGGCCATCTTGAAGTGGTGGCGGCCATCTTGGCGGCTGTCCCAGATCCAAAATGGCGGCCAGGCAGCCATCTTGAATGATGGCGGCCATCTTGGTGCTGTTTCAGATCCAAAATGGCGGCCAGGCGGCCATCTTGAAGGGGTGGCGGCCATCTTGGGGGGTTCCAAATCCAACATGGCGGACAGGCGGCCATCTTGAAAGGGTGGCGGCCATCTTGAAAGGCTGTTTCAGAGACAAAATGGCGTCCAGGTGGCCATCTTGAAAGGAACTTGGGAAGTTCCAGATCCAAAATGGCGGCCAGGCGGCCATCTTGAAGGGGTGGCGGCCATCTTGGGGGGTTCCAAATCCAACATGGTGGCAGCCATCTTGAAGGATTGGCAGCCATCTTGGGAGGAGTTCCAGATCCAAAATGGCGTCCAGGCAGCCATCTTGAAGGGGTGGCGGCCATATTGAAGGGGTGGCAGCCATCTTGAGGGGCTGTTTCAGATCCAAAATGGCCGCCGGGGGGTTGTTTCAGGCGAAGAAGACGACGAAGAGGATGAAGAAGAGGATGATGATGAGGAAGGCCTTGAGCAGCAGCCAGCGCTGGGAGCTGACGGAGCGGAAGTAACGCAGCAGCTCCGTGTGGGCGGCTTCGACGTGGAGCTGGGCCTCGTCCACACCGGAATCGATCCTAAATGGGGGGTCAGAAGGTCAGAGGTCATGAGAGAAGGGTCAGAGGTCATAGATAGGTAGGGGTCAAAGGTCAGGGGTCAAAGGTCACCTCTGTATGGTGTCCTCCTGCTCCTTGACCATGTTGGCCAATTGCTGGAAGATGGAGCCCAGCTCCACAATGGTGGCCTCGATGTTCTGAAGGGCCTCAGCACGGCTACGGACGTACGACTCCTAATTTGCATAATAATTAGCATTAATTAGCATATAAATTAATTATTAACTCATTAACATGGAGCTTCACAAACTCATTAACTCATTCCAAGATGGCGCCCAGATCCAAGATGGCGCCCAGATCCAAGATGGCGCCCAGCTCCAAGATGGCGGCCACCGCACAGTTACAGTCATATTACTCTTAATTTGCATACATTAACATATTCATTAGCTCATTAGCATTGAGCTTCGTTAACTCTTCGACTCATTAAGTCGTTAACATGGAGCTCCATTAACTAAGATGGAGCCCAGCTCCATGATGGCGGTGGCTACAGACACCTAATTTACATAATTTACATATTCATTAACTCATTAGCATGTCAATTAGGGTGATGCCAAAGAGATGCTAATGAGATGCTAATGAACCTGCTTGTCCAGCAACTGCCGCTGTTGGCTGCTGTGGGGCTCCATCATTAAAGGAGGGGGATGTTAATTAATGGAGCTGTCTCTTAATTAATTAATCAGCTGAGTATGCTAATGAGATGCTAATGAGATGCTAATGAACCTGCTCGTCCAGCAGCTGCAGCTGTTGGCTGCTGTGTGGCTCCATCATCTCGATGGCGACCGAGTCCCCGGGTCGATGTGGGGCCGGGTCCTGCAGCACCGCGGGGGCTCCTATGGGGCACAAAGGGGGGGGTCAGCCCCATAGATACCCCCCCCGCCCCATAGATCCCCCCCCACCCCATTAATCCCCCCCTGCCCCATAGATCCAACCCCTGCCCCACAG
>NW_015440446.1:6490-8133 GCF_001577835.2 Coturnix japonica | reverse complement strand
GGGGGGGGCAGGAAGTGGGGGGGAAAGTGAAAGTGAAACAGGAAGTGGGGGACAGGAAGTGGGAGACAGGAAGTGGGAGACAGGAAGTCATAAACAGGAAGTGGGAGACAGGAAGTGGGGAACAGGAAGTGGGGAACAGGAAGTGGGGGGAAACAGGAAGTGAGGGGGAAACAGGAAGTGAAGGTGGAGAGGAAGTGGAAGAGAAACAGGAAGTAAGAGGAAACAGGAAGTGGGAAACAGGAAGTGAAGGGGACAGGAAGTGAAGGGGAAACAGAAAGTGGAAGAGAAACAGGAAGTGAGAAACAGGAAGTAAGAGGAAACAGGAAGTGAAGGGGACAGGAAGTGAGGGGGACAGGAAGTGAAGGGGGACAGGAAGTGGGGGGAACAGGAAGTGGGAAACAGGAAGTGGGGAACAGGAAGTGGGAGACAGGAAGTGGGAAACAGGAAGTGAAGGGGAAACAGGAAGTAAAGGGGACAGGAAGTGAAGGGGACAGGAAGTGGAGGGGAAACAGGAAGTGAGGGGGAAACAGGAAGTGGGAGACAGGAAGTAAAGGGAAACAGGAAGTGGATGGGGAAACAGGAAGTGAGGGGGAAACAGGAAGTGGAGGGGACAGGAAGTGGAGGGGGAAACAGGAAGTGAGGGGGAAACAGGAAGTGGAGGGGACAGGAAGTGGAGGGGGAAACAGGAAGTGAAGGGTAACAGGAAGTGAAGGGGACAGGAAGTGAAGGGGAACAGGAAGTGAAGGGGACAGGAAGTGGAAGGGAAACAGGAAGTGAGGGGGAAACAGGAAGTGGAAGGTAAACAGGAAGTGAGGGGGAAACAGGAAGTGAAGGGGAAGAGGAAGTGGAAGAGAAACAGGAAGTAAGAGGAAACAGGAAGTGGGAAACAGGAAGTGAAGGGGACAGGAAGTGAAGGGGACAGGAAGTGGAAGGGGAACAGGAAGTGGAAGGGGAACAGGAAGTGGAAAACAGGAAGTGGGACACAGGAAGTCGAAGAGGAAACAGGAAGTGGGGGGGACAGGAAGTGAAGGGAAACAGGAAGTGAAGGGAAACAGGAAGTGAAGGGAAACAGGAAGTGGGGGGAAACAGGAAGTGGATGGGAAACAGGAAGTGGATGGGAAACAGGAAGTGAGGGTAAACAGGAAGTGGAGGGGGAAGAGGAAGTGAAGGGGAAGAGGAAGTGGAAGAGAAACAGGAAGTAAAAGGAAACAGGAAGTCGGAAACAGGAAGTGGAGGGGAAGAGGAAATGGGGGAAACAGGAAGTAAGGAGGAACAGGAAGTGAAGGAAAACAGGAAGTGGAGGGGACAGGAAGTGAAGGGGGGAAACAGGAAGTGGAAGAGAAACAGGAAGTGGGAAACAGGAAGTAAGAGGAAACAGGAAGTGAAAGGGAAACAGGAAGTGGAAGAGAAACAGGAAGTGGAAGGGGAAACAGGAAGTTGAGGGGGAACAGGAAGTGGAAGGGGAACAGGAAGTGGAAGGGGAAACAGGAAGTGGAGGGGGAAACAGGAAGTGAAGGGGAAACAGGAAGTGAAGGGAAAACAGGAAGTGGGGGACAGGAAGTGGGGGACAGGAAGTAAAGGGAAACAGGAAGTGGGAAACAGGAAGTGAGGGGGAAACAGGAAGTGCATGGGGAAACAGGAAG
>NW_015440446.1:3758-5975 GCF_001577835.2 Coturnix japonica | reverse complement strand
GGAAACAGGGAAGCTGGAAGAAACATCGAAGTAGCAGAGGAAACAGGAAGTAGGAAGGGTTGAATAAACAGGAAGTGGTAAAAGGGTGAATAAACAGTGAAGTGGGGGTGATAAACAAATAGAGCGAGAAAATGGCACGTGGAAAAAAGCCATTAAAATGGGACCTCAATCTACATTTTCCTTCTCCAAGCTTCAGCCAATAGAGGAGGCGCAGCCATGAAGTGGATCGAGAGCCGAGACGGCCTAAGTCTATTTCAGCCCAATCACAAGGCCCCATATCAAGCTTCCGCCCCTAACAAACCACCACCCCATTATAGGACATACTTATATGGATGAGCCAATCACGTGGCTCGGTTTAAGCCCCGCCCACCTGAGCTTCACTTCCGGGTCGAGGCGCCGCCATCTTGAAGCCGAGAGGCGGCGGCGCAACAAGATGGCCGCCAGCTGCCGCAGCTGAGCATCATGGGATAGATGGGAAGAGAAAGGGATTATGGGATGGATTGGGGGCATTATGGGATGGTTGTCTATGGGGCTCTATGGGGTCCCTATGGGGCACTATGGGGTCCCTATGGGGCACTATGGGGCTCTATGGAATAGTATAGGGGGATATGGGGTTCTATGTGGTGTCTATGGGGCTCTATGGAGTCATATAGGAAGACATGGGGTGTCTATGGGGCTCTATGGGGCACTATGGGGTCTCTATGGGACACTATGGGGTCACTATGGGGCTCTATGGTGTGTCTATGGGGCTCTATGGGGTCCCTAAGGAGCACTATGGGGAGTCTATGGGTCTCTATGGGGTCACTATGGGGTGTCTATGGGTCCCTATGTATCCCTATGGGGTCCCCATGTATCCCTATGGGTCTCTATGGGTCCCTATGTGTCTCTATGGGTCCCAATGTATCCCTATGGGTCCCTATGGGTCTGTATGGGTCCCTATGGGTCTCTATGGATCCCTATGTGTCCCTATATGTCTCTATGGGGTCTCTATGGGTCTCAATGTATCCCAATGGGGTCTCAATGTATCCCTATGGGTCCCCATGTATCTCTATGGGTCCCTATGTGTTTCTATGGGGTCTCTATGTGTCTCTATGGGTCTCTATGGGGCAGCTATGGGGTTGCTATGGGGCTGTGGGGTTACCATGGGGTCTCTATGGCTCCCTATGGCTCCCTATGGCTCCCTATGGGTCTCAATGTATCTCTATGGGTCCCTATGTGTCTCTATGGGTCCCCATGTATCTCTATAGGTCCCAATGTATCTCTATGGGTCCCCATGTCTCTCTATGGGTCCCTATGGGGCAACTATGAGTCTCTATGGATCCCTATGGGTCCCTATGGGTCTCTATGGGTCCCTATGGGTCTCTATGGGTCCCTATGGGTCCCTATGGGTCCCTATGGGTCTCTATGGGTCCCTATGGGTCTCTATGGGTCCCCATGTATCTCTATGGGTCCCTATGGGTCCCTATGGGGTCTCTATGGGTCCCTATGTATCTCTATGGTTCCCTATGTATTTCTATGGGGTCTCTATGTGTCTCTATGGGTCCCTATGGGTCTCTATGGGTCTCTATGGGCCCCCATGTATCCCTATGGGTCCCCATGTATCTCTATGGGTCCCTATGGGTCTCTATGGGTCCCCATGTCTCCCTATGTCTCCCCATGTATCTCTATGGGTCCCTATGTATCCCTATGGGTCTCTATGGGTCCCAATGTATCTCTATGGGTCCCAATGTATCTCTATGTCTCCCTATGTGTCTCTACGGGTCCCCATGTCTCCCTATGGGGTCTCAATGCATCTCTATGTGTCCCTATGGGTCCCAATGTATCTCTATGGGTTGCTATGGGTCCCTATGTATCCCAATGTATCTCTATGGGTCTCTATGGGTCCCCATGTCTCCCTATGTGTCCCTATGGGTCCCTATGTGTCTCTATGTGTCCCTATGGGGTTCTATGGGTCCCCATGTATCTTTATGGTTCCCCCACCTGCGGCCTCTGTTCCCCACCGACGATCTGGGCCAGGCTCCCCACAGCCCCCGGTTCCTTCAAGGCCTCACGGAGCCGCTTCGTGGCCTATAATTAAAACACCATTAAAAACCAGCCATTAAAACCCCCATAGGATTCAATATAAGGAGATAAACGAGGCCTAGAACCGAACCCGGCCCCCGGTACCTGCTGAATAACGGCGTTATCCGGTACCAGGAGCTGCTCCAACAGCGAGAC
>NW_015440446.1:0-2882 GCF_001577835.2 Coturnix japonica | reverse complement strand
ATGGAAACAATGCAGGGATTCTTCTTAAAGCGGCAATGCCTGCAGGTGGGCCCACCCCTTAAAAGGGCAACGGTAATGGGAGACCCCCACCCAATGAAGAGCCCTGGGACTCTTCTTAAAGCGGCAATGCCTGTAGGTGGGCCCACCCCTTAAAAGGGCAACGCCAATACAATCCATTATGGGAGCTCCCACCCAACATTAAAACAATGGGAGACTTCTTAAAGCGGCAACTCCAAAGGTGGGCCCACCTCTTAAAAGGGCAACGCCAAATCGGAATACCAATCCATTATGGGAGACTTCTTAAAGCGGCAACGCCTGCAGGTGAGCCCACTTCTTAAAAGGGCAACGGCAATAACAGACCCCCCCCCACCCCATGAAGAGGCCTGGGACTCTTCTTAAAGCGGCAATGCCTGTAGGTGGGCCCACACCTTAAAGGGGCAACACCAATACGATCCCATACGGGGACCCCCATCCCAACTGACGTCATCAAAACCAGTCGTGACGTCACCAACACCACCTATGACGTCATCAAAGCCACATGTGACGTCACCAAAGCCAGATATGACATCACACAGTCACTTTAATACGGGGGGGGGGGGTCCATCCATGCAAACAAACCATGGCCACTTTAAGACTTTGGAGGGGTGGGGTTAATTAATTATTCACGAAGGGCGGTTCCTATTGGCTGGGACTGTGGGCGTGGCCTGCCGTTGGCCCCGCCCCCTCCCCTTAAAGCCAACACGAGGTGAAGCACCGACCCCCCCTGGATCTTGTAGTCGGCCGCCGTCTTCTCGTCGTTCCTATAGAGACCCATAGAGACCCATAGGGACCCATAGAGACCCATAGGGACCCATAGGGACCCATAGAGACACATAGAGACACATAGGGACCCATAGAGACACATAGAGACCCTATAGAGACCATATAGAGACCCTATAGACCCATATAGACCCATATAGACCCATATACAGACCCTATAGACCCATATAGACCCTATAGACCCAGATAGACCAGAGACCCATACAGACCCATATAGACCCTATAGACGCATATAAAGACCCTATAGACCCATAGAGACCCATATAGACCCTATAGACCCATATAGAGACCCTATAGACCCTTATAACCCCATATAACCCCATATAACCCCATATAACCCCATATAACCCCATAGGGCCCCATATAACCCCATATAACCCCATATAACCCCATATCAGCCCTATAGGGCCCCATACAACCCCATATAACCCCATATCCCCCCATATAACCCCATATAACCCCATATAACCCCATATAACCCCATATCCCCCCATATAACCCCATATAACCCCATATAANAGAGACCCATAGGGACCCATAGGGACCCATAGAGACCCATAGAGACACATAGAGACACATAGAGACCCATAGAGACCCATAGAGACCCATAGGGACCCATAGGGACCCATAGAGACCCATAGAGACCCATAGGGACCCATAGAGACCCATAGAGACCCATAGAGACCCATAGAGACCCATAGACCCCCATATTGGCCCCATAGACCCCATATAGACCCCATAGACCCCATATAGACCCCATATAGGAGACCCATAGACCCCATAGACCCCATAGGCCCCATATAGACCCTATATAGGCCCCATAGACCCCATATAGACCCCATAGGCCCCATAGACCCCATAGGAGACCCATAGGAGACCCATAGGAGACTCATAGGCCCCATAGATCCCAATGGAGACCCATAGGAGACCCATAGACCCCATAGGAGCCCCATAGACCCCATAGACCCCATATAGACCCCATAGGAGCCCCATAGACCCCATAGGACCCATAGGCCCCATAAAGGCCCAATAGACCCCAATGGGGCACCCAAAGGCCCCATAGGAGACCCCATAGACCCCATAGACCCCCATAGGAGCCCCATAGACCCCATAGGAGCCCCATAGACCCCCATAGACCCCCATTACCGTGATGCTGAGGTCGGGGTTGACCAGCCGGACCCTGAGCTCCTTGGCCAGCACCCAAAGGACCCATAGGGACCCATAGGAGACCCATAGACCCCATAGACCCCATAGAGACCCCATATAGGCCCCATAGGAGACCCATAGGGGACCCATAGGAGACCCATAGGCCCCATAGACCCCAATGGGGCACCCAAAGGTCCCAATGGGGACGCATAGGAGACCCATAAGCCCCAATGGAGACCCATAGGAGACCCATAGGAGACCCATAGACCCCATAGACCCCATAGACCCCATAAAGGCCCCATAGACCCCAATGGGGACCCATAGGAGACCCATAGGCCCCAATGGAGACCCAAAGGTCCCAATGGGGACCCATAGGAGACCCACAGACCCCATAGGCCCCATAGACCCCAATGGAGACCCATAGGGACCCATAGACCCATATAAACCCCATAGGAGCCCCATAGACCCCATATAGACCCCATAGACCCCATACAGGCCCCATATAAGCCCCATATGAACCCCATAGGAGCCCCATAGGAGCCCCATAGACCCCCATAGAGACCCATAGAGACCCATAGAGACCCATAGGGACCCATAGGGACACATAGAGACCCATAGGGACCCATAGAGACCCATAGGACCCATAGGAGCCCCATAGACCCCATAGACCCCATAGGCCCCATATAGACCCCATAGGAGCCCCATAGACCCCATAGGAGCCCCATAGACCCCATAGACCCCATATAATCCCCATAGACCCCCATTACCGTGATGCTGAGGTCGGGGTTGACCAATCGGACCCTGAGCTCCTTGGCCAGCACCTCCCCCGTCTCCTGTACGGCCGCCATGACGGACACACGGACACTGTCCTGGGGGGTCACGTGGGGGGAGTATTCGGTGTATGGGACCACCAGGGG
>NW_015440445.1:5979-8142 GCF_001577835.2 Coturnix japonica | reverse complement strand
CCCCATAGACCCCCATAGATCCCCATAGACCCCCATAGATCCCCATTGACCCCCATAGATCCCCATAGACCCTCAGTTAGAGGGGGGATTATAGGGGGGGATTTGGGGCTATAGGGGCTGTGTGGGGCTATTGGTTGCAATGGGGGGCTATGGGGGGGTTGGGGGCTGTTATAGGGGCTATGGGGGGGGTTATGGGGTGGTATGGGGGGACTGTGGCCCCATTGAGCCCCATTGAGTCCCATTCATCCCCATTGAGCCCCACTGACTCCCATTCATTTCTATTGATCCCTATTCATCCCCATTGAGCCCCATTGAGTCCCATTCATCCCCATTGAGCCCCATTGAGTCCCATTGATTCCCACTGAGTCCCACTGAGTCCCATTGACTCCCATTCATCTCTATTGATCTCCATTCATCCCTATTGATTCCCATTTATCCCCATTGAGCCCCATTGCTGTGCCCCATTGAGTCCCACTGAGCCCCATTGAGTCCCATTGAGTCCCATTGAGTCACATTCATCTCTATTGATCCCCATTCACCCCCATTGATCCCCTTTGAGCCCCATTGCTGTGCCCCATTGAGTCCCACTGAGCCCCATTGAGTCCCATTGAGTCTCATTCATCTCTATTGATCCCCATTCATCCCTATTGATTGCCCCATTGATCCCCATTGATGTGAGCCATTGATTGCCCCACTGATCACTCCATTGTGCCCCACTGATCGCCCCATTGATTGCAGGCTGGGTGAGGACTTTTACCGGGACGCCCTGGAGCCCCATTGTGCCCCACTGATCCCCATTGTGCCCCATTGATCCCCATTGTGCCCCATTGATCCCCATTGTGCCCCATTGATCCCCATTGAGCCCCATTGCTTTCAGGCTGGGCGATGAGGTTTACGTTGCCGCGCTGCAGCACCATTGAGTCCCATTGATCCCCATTGTGCCCCATTGATTCCCACTGAGCCCCACTGAGTCCCATTGATCGCCCCATTGTGCCCCATTGATCCCCATTGTGCCCCATTGATTACCCCATTGATCCCCATTGTGCCCCATTGATTTCAGGCTGGGTGAGGACTTTTACCGTGACGCCCTGCAGCCCCATTGAGTCCCATTGATCCCCATTGATCCCCATTGATGTGCCCCATTGTGCCCCATTGATCCCCATTGATGTGCCCCACTGATCGCCCCATTGATTGATGTGCCCCATTGATTCCAGGCTGGGCGATGACCTTTACCTTGACGCGCTGCAGCACCATTGAGTCCCATTGATCCCCATTGATTGCCCCATTGATCCCCATTGTGCCCCATTGTGCCCCATTGATCCCCATTGTGCCCCATTGTGCCCCACTGATTGATGTGCCCCATTGATTGATGTGCCCCATTGATTCCCATTGATTCCAGGCTGGGTGATGAGGTTTACGTTGCCGCCCTGCAGCACCATTGAGTCCCATTGAGTCCCATTGAGTCCCACTGATTGCCCCATTGAGTCCCATTGATCCCCATTGCTATTCCAGGCTGGGCGATGAGGTTTACGTTGCCGCCCTGCAGCACCATTGAGTCCCATTGTGCCCCATTGATTACCCCACTGATTGCCCCATTGATGTGCCCCATTGATCCCCATTGATATTCCAGGCTGGGCGATGAGGTTTACGTTGCCGCTTTGCAGCACCATTGAGTCCCATTGATCCCCATTGAGTCCCATTGATCCCTATTGATTGCAGGCTGGGCGATGAGGTTTAAGTTGCCGCTCTGCAGCACCATTGAGTCCCATTGTGCCCCATTGATCCCCATTGAGTCCCATTGTGCCCCATTGATGTGCCCCATTGATCCCCATTGTGTCCCATTGATATTCTAGGCTGGGTGATGAGGTTTACGTTGCCGCCCTGCAGCACCATTGAGTCCCATTGATCCCCATTGTGCCCCATTGTGCCCCATTGATGTGCCCCATTGATCCCCTTTCAGGCTTGGCGATGAGGTTTACGTTGCCGCCCTGCAGCACCATTGAGTCCCATTGATCCCCATTGAGTCCCATTGATCCCCATTGAGTCCCATTGATCCCCATTGATCCCCATTGAGTCCCATTGAGTCCCATTGAGTCCCATTGATCCCCATTGAGTCCCATTGATTCCCATTGAGTCCCATTGATCCCCATTGATCCCCATTGA